>NC_056536.1:35196589-35276589 GCF_910596095.1 Thunnus maccoyii
TGTCATTTGATGGAAACCCGTCCTCCCAGTTAGAGCTTCTCTCTTCCTGCTCATCTCATTTTGTTCTCTTTCTTCAGACACGTTTGTTTTATCTTCCTCTCTTTTCCTCCCTCGGCGGCGTCTGACAGGAATCCCGCTGAGGATCAGGCTGAATGAAGCAGGTGTCGATGACAGATAACAGCTGCAGAGCTGCAGACGCCGATAAAAACACATAAGTGATGCTCAGCGACAGAAGCAGCGGGTAAAAAAACGGGCCGAGCTCAACCCGTCTGTCGTCCTCCTGCAGGATAATTCCACGTGAAAACATGACAGTGAAACTAAATTCAGTTAAACGGTTAAAAGCAGCGAGTGAGAAACAAAACATCACTACAGAGGGAAGAAAAAAAGCATCTTTTACATGTTTGGAGTGACAGTAAACGCAGCACAGCCTGTTATCAGACGGAGGTTTGATCTTTAAACTGACGTCCTGCACAGCTGCAGTCAGGAGCTGACGGAGGGAAACTAACCTGAACATCAAACTGATCCACGAGACGACGTCCTCATGTGACCAAGAGCCGTTTCAACATGTTTACAACATTCAGGATGGAAAGATGACGCTTTAAAGCACAAAGTCACTGTAACTGAACCAGGCAGGAACAGAAGCACAAGCAAAAATCAAAGTGGAGGTTTTACATTCAAACACTGAGAACTGTGATTGGTTTATTATTAAACCAGTTTAATCCCAGTAAAGAAGGATTTCAGCTGCTAAACACAAGATTTTAAAAGCACAAACTGTTCAGATTGTTCACAGAGATAAACATCCAGGCGATCGAAATACGTTTATTACTTTTTTTTATGATTTTAAAGACGATTTTATAACAATTTAAAACATTTTAACACAAAACAACAGATGTTCAGATGTTCAGATGTTTGTTGGAGAGTAAAATCTTTACAGTGATGAAACCAGCAGCCTGTTTGCTGCGGAGCCTCTTTTTGTCCAATTCAAGGAGAAAGAAAACGTTTCCACAAACACAGACTGATGTTCAGATGAATTATTGAAGTGAGGTGAGAACTGCTGAACAGTTTACAGCCTGAGGAGGTTTTTTTTCTCTTAATGTCTTATTAATCGTCACGTTTCTACTGACAGAAGAACATCAGCCTAAAGATCAGAGCTGCTGCCGTCACTGTGATTCAGATCTGAGCACAGAAAAAACTCCAAAATCTGTCGAGGAAATAAAAACGTTGATGTTTTACTTCCAGACTGCAGGAAGAAGAAGGCGGGAGCATCATCTTTCCTCAGATTTTCATATTTTTATAGATTTTTCCTATAAAAGGATCTTTTTTTTGTCCTTTTTTTTGAGCTGCAACAAACTGAGAAAATGTGAAAATATTTAATACGATATCTGATTTATCAGCAGCTCGTCAGACACGCCGAGCGACAAACTTTGTAGTGAACAGCGTGTAGGTGGAACTTCATCATCCGCATCTTCATCATTTTAACAGTTTGAAGCACAAACTTGTGAGCTTTTCCCTCTTCATCCTCCTCCTCCTCCTCCTCCCCCGCAGGGCAGAAACAATCTGCTCGCACACAAATGAAAATTAATTTTTCACTGTGATGAAAAGACTCGTGCGTCTCGCCTCCTCCTCCTCGCCGCCTGCAGGACGACGTTCTGCCTCCTTTTGTCTTCTGTTTCATCTTTGTGTGTTTTTCTGCCTGCGAGCAGAAAAACATTAATAAAAACACAGAAGTGTGTTTTTTCTCCTTTCGTCTTCAGAGTGACGGAGCAGGAAGTGAACTCAGCTTAACTCTCTGATGGTGTTTTAATCAGGAAGACGCACGTCTGTCTTTGTTTTAAGACACGTGATGAAGCACATTCGTGGAGTTTTGGATAAATTGGCTTCGTTTTTTGTTGGAAATGTTTCTTTTCTGAGGAAGAACTACAGTTCCCGACATTTCTGTATATTTGCCGACTGATGACTCACATTTTAAAGGATTTATCTGAAGCCGCCTTGATAAGAGAAGCTTTTTATCTTTGTAATAAACCAGAGACTTTGAATATAACTGGAACTTTTATGATTTCAAGACTGAATCTTCCTGTTAGCATCTTTGTTAGCAGGGATTACAACATTTCTCTGACTTGACCCGTTTTGTTCAGATATTTTTTACTTTTGGACACGATTTTCTGCACAAAAAACGTCTCTGAAGCTCATCTGGGGGTCAAAGGTCAAGAGTCTGAGCAAGGCTCTGCTTTTGTGACCTTGAGGACGTCACATTTGGAGGTTGACGAGCTGGATTATCGATAGAAAGCTTCACAGAGGACGAGGCGCCATCATGGGCTGCAACATGTGCGTGGTCAAACGCCCGGAGGACCAGTACAGGATCATGTTCCAGGTACGAAAACACGGCGACTCTGCTCTTTCTAACTGTATAAATGCACCTGTAGCGACGGCTTGGGGGCGGGGATTGAACCAGTGACCTTCCAGTCACAGCTTTGCTTCTCTAACTGGCCCACAGCTCTCTACTCTAAATGAAAGCCAGTAAAGGTCCACGCTGGTTGTTCTGCATGTTTTAGTCCATTAACAACTAATTTAATATCATTTCTGATCAGTTTTTGGATGGATTGTATTTTCCTTCCATGGAGACATTTGCTTTGGTTCTTTTCTTGCTGTCAGATGATCCAACACAGTAAATATGTTGTTGATGCAGCTGTAAGCAGGGATCTATTCATAACGGGTCGCTGTAAAGCTTCACAGAAACAAGACATGTTTTAAAATTTAATTATAAAGCACATTTAAAAACAACAACAGTTGACCAAAGTGCTGTACAATCATGACAACAAATGCCATGAACAACACAATACAGACACAAAGACCAGATTAACAGACAAAGAGACATTTCTTCTGTTTTAACACACTGAGTTAAAAGCCAAGGAATAAAAATGAATGTTAAGATAGGATTTAAAAACAGGTCTTATATGCAGAGGCAACTGGTTCCAGTTTGGGGGCTGTAACAGCAAAGGCTTGATCGTGAAAACAGCTGATCAGCAGACCTGAGTGACTCTGATGGGATGTGTGGTTGTAAGAGGTCAGAGAGGAAGGTTGGAGCTAGTCCATTTAATGATATATAGGCAAACAGTAAAATCAATCCTAAAACGTACTGGGAACCAGTGGAGGGACTAACACCAACGTAAAGGGCATTCCAGTAGTCAAGGCTCCAACTGGTGGAAAACCGCAGCGACAGTGATGGCGGGGAAAGATAAATAATAATAAAACATGACAAGTCTGATAATTTCATGTTTGGAATATAAAAACAAACAGCATGAAGGCTTTTCAATCTGCTCTCGTCTTCACACGATAACGATGCTCAGCAGCGGGAGTAAGAAAACTATTCTATGTGTGTGTGTGTGTGTGTGTGTGTGTGTGTGTGTGATATTCAGTTGGAAATTGCGGTACCATTCATCACTGCAGGTTGGACTAGTTACTCTCTGTAAAGGTCATTGTGTTACTTGCTGTTTTTTTATATATTCAAGGCTGAAA
The DNA here is from genome assembly GCF_910596095.1 of Thunnus maccoyii. NCBI lineage: Eukaryota > Metazoa > Chordata > Actinopteri > Scombriformes > Scombridae > Thunnus > Thunnus maccoyii. The sequence continues at coordinate 35,200,106 of NC_056536.1, forward strand.
GTCACAGAAGACTCACTCTGTGTGTGTGTGTGTGTGAGTGTGTGTGAGTGAGTGTGTGTGAGTGTGTGTGAGTGAGTGTGTGAGTGTGTGAGTGTGTGTGAGTGTGTGTGAGTGAGTGTGAGTGTGTGTGAGTGAGTGTGTGTGAGTGTGTGTGTGTGTGTGAGTGTGTGTGAGTGAGTGTGTGTGAGTGTGTGTGAGTGAGTGTGTGTGAGTGTGTGAGTGTGTGTGAGTGTGTGTGAGTGAGTGTGTGTGAGTGTGTGAGTGTGTGTGAGTGTGTGTGAGTGAGTGTGAGTGTGTGTGAGTGAGTGTGTGTGAGTGTGTGTGAGTGAGTGTGTGTGAGTGTGTGAGTGTGTGTGAGTGTGTGTGAGTGAGTGTGAGTGTGTGTGAGTGAGTGTGTGTGAGTGTGTGTGTGTGTGTGAGTGTGTGTGAGTGAGTGTGTGTGAGTGTGTGTGAGTGAGTGTGTGTGAGTGTGTGAGTGTGTGTGAGTGTGTGTGAGTGAGTGTGTGTGAGTGTGTGTGAGTGTGTGTGTGTGTGAGTGAAGGAGTGAAGGAGTGAGCGAGTGAAGGAGTGAGCGAGTGAAGGAGTGAGCGAGTGAAGGAGTGAGCAAATGAAGGAGTGAGCGAATGACGGAGTGAAGGAGTGATTTTCAGTATGGTGCACAGTAGAGCTGTCCGTGGTGCTGAAACAAACTGCTGCTGTCATGAGAGGGTGTAGCTGCAGTCAAATGAAAGGAAAAACTGGTCCAGATCTGAGTACTGGACCCCTACAGTGAGGGGATCTGGTCCAGGTCTCAATGCTGGACCCCTACAGTGAGGGGGTCTGGTCCAGGTCTGAGTGCTGGACCCCTACAGTGAGGGGATCTGGTTCAGGTCTCAATGCTGGACCCCTACAGTGAGGGGATCTGGTCCAGGTCTCAATGCTGGACCCCTACAGTGAGGGGGTCTGGTCCAGGTCTCAATGCTGGACCCCTACAGTGAGGGGATCTGGTTCAGGTCTCAATGCTGGACCCCTACAGTGAGGGGGTCTGGTCCAGGTCTGAGTGCTGGACCCCTACAGTGAGGGGATCTGGTCCAGGTCTCAATGCTGGACCCCTACAGTGAGGGGATCTGGTCCAGGTCTCAATGCTGGACCCCTACAGTGAGGGGATCTGGTCCAGGTCTGAGTGCTGGACCCCTACAGTGAGGGGATCTGGTCCAGGTCTCAATGCTGGACCCCTACAGTGAGGGGATCTGGTCCAGGTCTCAATGCTGGACCCCTACAGTGAGGGGATCTGGTCCAGGTCTCAATGCTGGACCCCTACAGTGAGGGATCTGGTCCAGGTCTGAGTGCTGGACCCCTACAGTGAGGAGATCTGGTCCAGATCTCAATTCTGGACCCCTACAGTGAGGGGGTCTGGTCCAGGTCTCAATGCTGGACCCCTACAGTGAGGGGATCTGGTCCAGGTCTGAGTGCTGGACCCCTACAGTGAGGGGATCTGGTCCAGGTCTCAATGCTGGACCCCTACAGTGAGGGGATCTGGTCCAGGTCTCAATGCTGGACCCCTACAGTGAGGGGATCTGGTCCAGGTCTCAATGCTGGACCCCTACAGTGCGGGGATCTGGTCCAGGTCTCAATGCTGGACCCCTACAGTGAGGGATCTGGTCCAGGTCTTAGTGCTGGACCCCTACAGTGAGGAGATCTGGTCCAGATCTCAATTCTGGACCCCTACAGTGAGGGGATCTGGTCCAGGTCTCAATGCTGGACCCCTACAGTGAGGGGGTCTGGTCCAGGTCTGAGTGCTGGACCCCTACAGTGAGGGGGTCTGGTCCAAGTCTCAATGCTGGACCCCTACAGTGAGGGGATCTGGTCCAGGTCTCAATGCTGGACCCCTACAGTGAGGGGGTCTGGTCCAGGTCTCAATGCTGGACCCCTACAGTGAGGAGGTCTGGGGGCTCTGTTATGCTGGCATGGTTTGGGTCCACTTGTCCCCTTAGAGGGAAGGGTCACTGCTAATCAATACAAAGTAGTTGTGAGTGATCAGCTCTATCCTGATGGGAGTGGTCAGGATGATGATGATGGTTTGGACCAGCGTTCCCTTTAATGTGTCACCATCTGAACCTGAGTTACACTGAGAGGAAGCAGAGAAAAGCAAAGTATTGGCTTTAACTCATTAACTGATCAAACATGTGAAGGTTTACAACGAGGAGAGAGCTGAAGATCTGTAAAAGACTCACACATGCGCACACACACAAGTGCACACACACACGCACAAGTGCACACACGCACACACACACACACACACGCACAAGCGCACACATTCATACAATCTGTCATTTTTTTGCTCATATTCGTCTTTTCCTCCTTCTGTCCTGCAAACTGAAATAAACACACAGATGGTCTTGTCTCCCCCAGCAACAGTTATACAGTTACCGCCTCATTTTGCCAAACTGCCTCACCAACACACACACACACACACACACACACACTGAATGACCTGTGTCACCTTGGCTACGTATGGAGGGGTGTCACTGTGTGTGTGTGTGTGTGTGATTAATGAGCTCTGAAATGGATTCTGATGACCTCATGAGATTTGAAGAGGAGATGATGAACAATCACACACACACACACACACACACACACACACACACACACTGGTAGGTTTCTTCAGCCTGAGCATGAAGCTAATTTTAGACATTCTGATCAATCAATAGAAAGATGTGATTGGATGTGAACAGATGTGAACGAAGACGAGGGTGCATCCACACAGTTTTAAAAAATATTTTAATTCAAGCAAAAGTGATCATTTATCTGGAGGCTGTAAAAACTGCGTGCTGAGCGGCTGCATTAAGGACCAGTAGAAGATAAATAAGGAGTTTTTAACTGGAAATCATGCAAAGATATTCCAGTAGAGCCCCAGAATATAAATATAGAGCTGGAAATGTGTCCTTTAAAGGGAACCTATTATGCTCATTTCCAGCTCTATGTTTATTCTGGGACTCCACTATAGCAGTTAAAACTCCTTATTTATCTTCTACTGGTCCTTTATGCAGCCCCTCAGTTCAGCCTCTGTCTGAAACAGGCCGTTTTAGCTCCTGTCTCTTTAAGGCCCCGCCTCCTGATGAGCCCACTCTCTTCTGATTGGTCAGCTTCAGGAAGCCTGCGAGGGGCAGCCAATCAGAGTTGTGTAAAGTTACCGCCGATGCAAACCCAACATTTCCTGCTTTACTGCTTCAAATTAAAAGCTTTTAAATGACTAAATAATGAGAGACTTTTATTGTAAAGAATTTACAGGAAGTGAAACGTGTTCACTGACTTAACGGAGCTTCGTTAGTGGCGCTAAAATCCAGTCGACAGAACAACGTGGAGATATTTGGAGCTACTGAGCAGATCAGTTAGAAATAATGCAGGAAGAGTACAGAAACAGCCACAGTGATGATGATGTTTGATGAAGAGCTGCAGACAACCAGCACACCTCCAACAGGTAAACTACTTATTTAACTTTGCTGCTGTGTAATGGCGTCGTGGCTTGGCGTGGAGCAGACGACCATATAAAGAAATCCGTCACCAGCCGACGTCGACTCACCTGAAAGTAGAAAAAACAGTTGGAAACGTTGAGAGCAGAGCTGCTGCTTCCTGCTCGCAGGGATTACTGTAATCCACATTAAACAGATTTCCAGTTGAATTATTCCGTATTTTCCTCGTCTTTTATTCAGTTTCTTTGTTCACATTCATGTTTTGTGTGTGTCTCTTTGTTATTAAATGTTTTTTTAATTGATCTGTAACTGAATTTCTTCATTGTTGGTTTGGATCCAAACATGAAGACAAACATATAAAATCACCAGAATTAAACATTAAAGGAACAATTAAAAGTTGAGTGTATTTTTCTTATTTAGATGTCTGGAGTCTAAAGGTAACGTTGATATTATCTTATTATTATATGATAATATATTTATTATCACTCCCTGCGTCTGTTTCTCTCCCCCATCTTCGCCTCAGTCCTCTCCTCACTGTGCTGTCAGATTTGTCTCAATGGGATGCTGTTGCCGCGGTAACCGAGGTCATTAAGGAAGCCATATTTATGCTTTCTCACACTGGAGCTGGCAGATCTGCAGTAATGAGTGCACACACGCACACACACACACACATAAACACACACACATAAACACACACACACACACACACACACACACACACACACATAAACATATATACACACACACACACACACACACTCATATTGACTCCACAGGACCTCAGAAGGTTCCTCTGGTCTCTGGCACCGGGACCAGATCCTTTCAGTAAGTGGGTGGTGGGTGGACGTGGAGCCTTCATGGATCAGATTTGTGGGAATTCTGGGAAAGTATTCTGCAGTGTGGGAGCTTTATCCTGCTGAAAGAGGCCGCTGCCATCAGGGAAGACTGTAGCCATGAACCTTCTTCCGTTGCTTCATGCTTTCAGCGGTGGACGGTGGTCGGCATCAACACTCTGACTGATCTGTGGCTACGCAGCCTCATACGCAGCAGGCTGTGATCCTCCGTGTGTTCGGACTCCTGTCCATCACAGATGGTCTAACCTCGCTGACAGCTTGTTTAGTTAATCGTAGTTATCCGCCACCTTCCTCTGCTCACACTGTTGGAATCTGCTGCAATAAATTAAAACAGTACACCGTTTCTTCTTCGCTGGTTTTCTGTGGCTGACTTGCGTGTCTGTCCTATGCACATGCCCAGTAGGAGGAGAATGACCCGTTGTGGCGTTTTAATGTGGACGCAGGTTGATTCTGTATGAAAACAGTGTTTTAGACTTTAGCGGCTAAACGTCGACTTCTTTCCTGAATTGTGAAAAGGTTTCGCTTCTCGTCTGAAAGGCTTCTTCAGTCCCAGATATTAAACCTCCGCTGGGTCGTTTACTCCTTCAGGGTCATCGAGGTCACATGACTCCAGGGGCCAGATGACTGACTTCAGACCAGCACACGTTCCTCTGATGTGATGTGGACATGAAGTATAAACTGACAGAATCTTTTAGTAAAACAGTTTGTTTAAATGAATAAGCTGCTGCAGTGATTTTATGAGGTAAAATGACCATCGAAGGCAAATCCATAAACGTAACGTCTATTAATCATTTCTGTGTGATTCGTTTAATCTTTCATCTAATTTACATAATTTATTCTGCTGTTAATGTTCTTGTTGTTTTATCCTCAGTTGTGACACGTTATAAAGTCACTGATTAAACTAATTGTTTGGATTTCTGAGACATCAGCTGATGGTGGTTTACAGTCCATGTGATGAATTAATGGTACGGACGCTATAAAGAGCCTCACAGTGTTTAATGGCTGCACCATTACAGTGTAATGACTGGTGGAGCAGCCAGCTTACTGGTATGAAAACAGCTGATTAAGGGCGTCTTCATCCGTTTATGGATAACTGCAGGAGGAGAAATGAGGCGCGAGCACATGCGCCCAGTTCCACAATGACTGAGATTTATAAAACAGAACCATGTGTTCACACGGCTTTATACATCTGACTGTTATATATATATACTGTCTGTATGTTTACGCACCTGGACGCAGGTGTGAAGAGGCCTTTCATCAACCACCTAAAACAGGTCCAGCTGTTCTGGAGATGCTGTGACCAGGATGAATCTTCTTCCTGAAAGACAGGATTTATTTCAGCTGTTTATTTATGAGGACAACAGACATGAATGTGTCAGTCAGACAGCTGCAGCTTCACTGAGACGTTCTAAAACCAAAACAATTACAGACGGAAGACAACGAGACGCCACGAAGACAAACACAACACACACGAGCCACATGGAACAACAGGAGACGGCAACACGGTAACACAGCAACACGTTACCGCTGCAACACAGCAACACGTTACCACGGTAACACAGCAGCATGTCACCACTGCAACACAGCAACACGTTACCGCAGTAACACAGCAACACGTTACCACTGCAACACAGCAACACGTTACCACGGTAACACAGCAACACGTTACCGCTGCAACACAGCAACACGTTACCACGGTAACACAGCAACACGTTACCGCTGCAACACAGCAACACGTTACCACGGTAACACAGCAACACGTTACCGCTGCAACACAGCAACACGTTACCGCTGCAACACAGCAACACGTTACCACGGTAACACAGCAACACGTTACCGCTGCAACACAGCAACACGTTACCACGGTAATACAGCAGCATGTCACCACTGCAACACAGCAACACGTTACCGCAGTAACACAGCAGCATGTCACCGCGGTAACACAGCAGCATGTCACCGCGGTAAGACAGCAACACGTTACTGCCGTAACACAGCAACACGTTACCGCGGTAACACAGCAACACATCACTGCGGCAACACATTACCGCGGAAACACAGCAACACGTTACCACGGTAACACAGCAACACATTACCGCTGCAACACAGCAACACGTTACCACGGTAACACAGCAACACGTTACCACGGTAACACAGCAACACATTACCGCTGCAACACAGCAACACGTTACCACGGTAACACAGCAACACGTTACCGCGGTAACACAGCAACACATCACTGCGGCAACACATTACCGCGGAAACACAGCAACACGTTACCACGGTAACACAGCAACACGTTACCGCTGCAACACAGCAACACGTTACCACGGTAACACAGCAACACGTTACTGCTGCAACACAGCAACACGTTACCACGGTAACACAGCAACACGTTACCGCTGCAACACAGCAACACGTTACCACGGTAACACAGCAACACGTTACCGCTGCAACACAGCAACACGTTACCACGGTAACACAGCAACACGTTACCGCTGCAACACAGCAACACGTTACCGCAGTAACACAGCAGCATGTCACCGCGGTAACACAGTAGCATGTCACCGCGGTAACACAACAACAGTGTTCAGTACATGTAACCGTGCGAGCAAAACATGTCCAAGTAACACACAGTCAGAGCTGAAACGATGGAAACGATGGAGAGCATGATGACATCACATCCTGCTGATGGCGAGCGTGATGACATCACATCCTGCTGATGGAGAGCATGATGACATCACATCCTGCTGATGGAGAGCATGATGACATCACATCCTGCTGATGGAGAGCATGATGACATCACATCCTGCTGATGGAGAGCGTGATGACATCACATCCTGCTGATGGAGAGCATGATGACATCACATCCTGCTGCTGAAGGTGTTTTGATAGCAGCTGTGTGTCAGTTATACAGACACGTACCGAACGCCGCCCAGAGAAACGTCTGCCGCCATGTTTGGTCTCCAGTGGGACGTTAAGTCACATGTTTCCTGTATGACATCATTTATTCACTAAATCTGCTTCATTCTACTTTTATCCAGACGTCGACTGTACACCTCATCCAAGCAGAAAAACTTTTTTGTGATATTTTGACTTTTTCCAAATTTCCAGCATTTCCACTCTTGTTTTTTTATGCGTAAATAAAGAAGCACATGAAGAAGTGCAGATGGAAACACAGTTATAGATAAAAATAATAATAATGTTCACATATCTGACTTTTCAGACGCCTCTAGACTTGGTGTGAAGGTTTTGTCTTCTCAGGTTGTTCCATGATTGACAAACTCTCAGAGAAAAGTGAGACTGACGGAGTTACAGAGATGTTCGTCTTGGTTTTGTTAATAAAGTTGTTTAAATGTGCTGCGTGATGTCAGCAAAGACAGAAATAAACTGTAGAAACCTACAAATCTTTATATGGTTTGGATTTGACTGCAAAATGTCCTCGTTTTTATGACATCAGGAAGATTATTCTCATAATTTGTGTCAGTGATGTCAGCACGACGACGAGATGTGAAATCTTTGCTCCGTTTATTTTAACCTTTGACCTTTGACCCTGAGCTCACAGAGAGTAAAAGCTCGTTTAAAGCCACGACTGAGTGAATCTTCCTCTCACATTATAACATTTGCATGTTATTCTTTAAGGAGTCGTCAAAAACACATTAGTCTTAATGAGCCGTCGGCTCGTTAGTCCGTCAGCAGCAGAGAGAAGCAGCTGTGACTCTGAGCCGAACGCCAGGTGGTAACGTGTTGCTACACATCCCATCATGCACTGCTGCTGCTGCTGCTGCTGCATGTTTAGAGAATACTGATAGTTCAGGAAAGAAGACAGCAGGATGAATATTAATGCTGGAATGATACTCGATGACTTTGATAATAAATTAATAGTTTAATTCAATTATTAATCAGTGCTCTCACTTCTCGTTTCTCTGTTTTATATGATTGTAAACTGAACATCAACACATCATCCTGAACTTTGTGGTGTGAAATTTTGTAGATGAAACAATTATTTAATTAACTAAAACAATAACTGACAAACTGATGAAAATAATCATTAGCTGTTTTGATGAATCTTTTCCTTTGTTCTTGAGTTTAAACAATGAAAGTGAACCATAAACCACATGTTGAGTATCTATAGCAACAGTCCTTCAACAGTCATCTGTTCACCGCTGACAGGTCGGTCTGTTCTCACTCCCAACTCGTCACATATGGAAGCCTGGTCAGGACCCGTGGCGTCACTTTTTAACGTGCAGGGTAGTCCGATAGACTTCTGCTGAAATAGACGCCATGAAACTGATGACGTCTATATAAGGTGACAAATTTCAGCCTCGTCGCCAGAATAAAACGTTGACATTGTACGATTGTGCAAACCACAGAAACGTTGAATATCTGCGTTTCAAACACCTGTAATACGGAGCATATTAACATTTCTGAAGTGACGTACTTCACATGACGTCTGTATAAGCTGACTGTCTCATCAGGAGGTGGGCGGCTTGTAATGTTGGAAATCAGCACAGAGTACAGTTCAGGACCTCAGAAGGTTCCTCTGGTCTCTGGCACCGGGACCAGATCCTTTCAGTAAGTGGGTGGTGGGTGGACGTGGAGCCTTCATGGATCAGATTTGTGGGAATTCTGGGAAAGTATTCTGCAGTGTGGGAGCTTTATCCTGCTGAAAGAGGCCGCTGCCATCAGGGAAGACTGTAGCCATGAACCTTCTTCCGTTGCTTCATGCTTTCAGCGGTGGACGGTGGTCGGCATCAACACTCTGACTGATCTGTGGCTACGCAGCCTCATACGCAGCAGGCTGTGATCCTCTGTGTGTTCGGACTCCTGTCCATCACAGATGGTCTAACCTCGCTGACCAAACCAAACCTCACCAGACCTCAACCACTGCGTTGTCACAACATATAATTATTTTTTAACAGTGACTACTGGGGTCCTGAAGGAGCATCGATATGTGACGAGTTGGGAGTGAGAACGTGTTGCCACACGCACGATGTGTCGGTTAGTCAGTATCTTTACTTATCAATACTCATCAATCAGTAAAAAGACAATCAAAACTGCTTCTAGCTCTTTTCATCTTATTTCAGTGTGAAGACAGTTTTGATAAGAGCACAGAAAACTGAATAAATGATTATCTTGAAGATTTTTAATGATGGTGATTAAGCGTGCAGGTGCACGTGTGGATAAGGTGTAAACATGCTGCTGGTCGCTGCTGCTGAACCTCATCGATGAAAAACATTCAGTGAAACAGTTTCTTCTTCTTGTGTCCAGACTGGAGGAACAGACAGACGTCTTCCTGTCATGTGTCTGTAGGTTCTGTTACCAAGTCATAAAACAAAAACTTACATATGCACGATTTTATGAAACCAAACCGTGTATGAATGTGTGTCAGAGTCTGTCGTTCAAAGTAAAAACACACAACAGGTCGTAATGTCAGTCGCCCAAAAGCAACATTTACTCAAGTACTATACTGAAGTACTTGAGTAAATGTGCTCAGTTACTCTCCTCCTCTGAAAGCATACTGTACTGTTCAGACATTAAAGCACAGCGTTGTTTTTAGATGAATATTATCCAGCGGCAGTGAATTTAATCATTCTTCTTCTTCGACTGCAATGAGAACATTAACGACATCAGATTGTGCTTTGAGCTGCTCATTAAGATGCCCATGAGCAAGGCACTGACCCCCTGAGCTGCTGCTGAATGTCAAGATAATAGAATAATGATTTTCATGCATCTTAAACTAATGATGGAAGTGATGCATGAAGGCAGTGATAATGTTAATGTTATAATGTCAGTGTGCACAGTTGAAATGATTCATGTGTTCATATTTAGGGCTGCGAGGGACGGCAGTGTGTCCGAATCATACGACTGTTTGATGGACAAAAAGACAATTTAGCAGCAGTTTGCTTCAGAGAGAACTGCTCACAGATAACATGTCTGTTTATATATACTGTATACATATATACAGTATATATATACGGATAACATGTCTATCTATCTATCTATCTATCTATCTATCTAGAGATGTAGAGTATCTGGAATGTATCTTCTCTCCTCCCTTCATCCATGTGGATTCAGCCTTCATCTCTTCTTTCTTCTTGTCTTTCTCTCTCTGACCTCTCCCTCATTCCCTCCGTATGATTATAGTCTCTCTGCTTCCTCCTCGGTCTGCTGGGAATGAAAGATGGATCCCTCGTCCCAGCTCAGTGTGAGAGTGTGTGCATTATGGAGAGTGGATGGGTGAAAGAGATAAATGTCAGAGGAAAATGTGTGTGTGTGTGTGTGTATGTGTGTGTGTGTGTGTGCGTGTGTGTGATGGATGTGGTGGAAGTGTGTGTTGATGGAATCAGTAAATAGTTAATGAGCAGGGAGGAGAGATGTGTGATATTGATGAACAATAATCACTATCAGCTCCATCTGTTCATGTGTTTCAGTGTTCAGATGTGTTGTTTTACTTCCTCAACGCAGCGGGACTGTTAGCTGAACGTTATCCTCCTCATCAATACTTGCTGCCTGCTCACATGTGGAGTCTCTTTAAGCTGCAAGTTCACTGAGAACTGACACATTTTAACATAAAGAAGCAAAGTTTCCATCCAAATGAAGCACACATTTACAGAAAATCAGCAAATTATCAGACATAATGAAACATTGAGGGCATAGAGCCACTGAGCTGGATGTGTAAAATATGAAATCCATAGTAACTGTTTCTGCACAGTTAATTTCTGTGAATATTATTTACAGTATAGTTCTGTGTATTACGCCTAAAAACACAGTAATCAACATGATGCTGTAGAAAATCACAGGAAGTATTTCACTACTGTCAAAAACATAAAGTTAAATACGTTTAATTTCACGTAGCAGAAACATACCAAACAAGATTCTCCCAGCATCATAACTCAGATTAGTGTGATTAGTGTGACTGGGAGACGACTAAAGGAAGGAAAGACAAACTGCAAACACGTCTGTCAGGATCAGAAATCTCCAGCTGTTCCCTGCCTTACCCTAACCCTTCCTTAGAGGCCGCTCGCTCCATCCTGCTCACTCAGAAATATTAACATATAATCTCCAATATTATAGGAATGATGTTCCATCAGTGGACCAATCACATCATGACTGATAGGGATCATTATTCATTGATCCTACATGTTTAAAGCTTCATGCAGATTGTTTAAGTTTAAACTGAGATTAAACATTATGTGTAATAAAGATTAAAGGTCAGCAGCTGCTCTAACAAACTGACAGAGTCTCAGAGTTATAACAGAAGGACACAAAGAGGTTTGATTCTGAGCTGAAGATCAATTCACACATTAAAGCAGCAACTTTACAAAGTCCTGAGTAACAAACTAACCCCAACCCCAACCCTAACCCTAACCCTAACCCCAACCCCAACCCCAACCCTAACCCCAACCCCAACCCTAACCCTAACCCTAACCCTAACCCAACCCTAACCCTAACCCTAACCCTAACCCCAACCCCAACCCTAACCCCAACCCCAACCCTAACCCTAACCCTAATCCCTAACCCTAACCCTAACCCTAACCCCTAACCCCTAACCCCAACCCTAACCCTAACCCCAACCCCAACCCTAACCCCAACCCTAACCCTAACCCCTAACCCTAACCCCTAACCCCAACTCTAACCCTAACCCCAACCCTAACCCTAACCCTAACCCCTAACCCCAACCCTAACCCTAACCCCAACCCTAACCCCAACCCTAACCCCAACCCTAAACCTAACCCCAACCCTAACCCTAACCCCAACCCTAACCCCAACCCCTAACCCCAACCCTAACCCTAACCCTAACCCCAACCCTAACCCTAACCCCAACCCTAACCCCAACCCCTAACCCCAACCCTAACCCTAACCCCAACCCCAACCCTAACCCCAACCCCTAACCCTAAACCTAACCCCAACTCCTAACCCTAAACCTAACCCCAACCCCTAACCCCAACCCCAACCCCTAACCCTAACCCTAACCCCTAACCCCAACCCCTAACCCCAACCCCAACTCCTAACCCTAAACCTAACCCCAACCCCAACCCCTAACCCCTAACCCCAACCCCTAACCCTAACCCTAACCCCAACCCTAACCCTAACCCCAACCCCTAACCCTAACTCTAACCCCAACCCTAACCCCTTACCTCAACCCTAACCCCAACCCCTAACCCTAACCTTAACTCTAACCCAACCCCTAACCCCAACCCCAACCCTAACCCTAACCCTAACTCTAACCCCAACCCTAACCCCTAACCCCAACCCTAACCCCTAACCCCAACCCCAACCCCTAACCCTAACCCCTAACCTCAACCCTAACTCTAACCCCAACCCTAACCCTAACCCCAACCCCAACCCCTAACCCCAATCCTAACCCCTAACCCCAACCCTAACCCCAACCCCAACCCCAACCTCAACCCCTAACCCCAACCCTAATGCTAACCCCAACCCCAACCCTAATGCTAACCCTAAATCCTGAGTAACAAACTAACATCAACCAGGATTCAGATTCTGACAGACAGTAAAGCTCCACTACTGAACGAGCTTCCATACGAGCTTTGACACGACTGAATGAAGCAAGACATGAAACTCTGTGAGAGAGAGAGGTTAGCTTCACAGTTACCATGGTAACTGACCCCGAGTTTAAGTTACCATGGTAACTGACACCGAGTTTAGGTTACCATGGTAACTGACCCAGAGTTTAAGTTTCTTCTGGAACTGGAAACCCAGAGTTTCCCTCATGACTCCAGATCAGCTGTTACTGGAAGTGCTCCACAACATCTGTTTCCGTTTCAGTGACAGCGCCCTCTAGTGGTCATAATAATCATGACGGGAGCGAAGGAGGAAATCAGGTGACTTTATTATAAATGTGATTAGTGTCCACACAGTCATGAAGCTTCTATTTTAGCTTCATCAGTCTGAGTTAGTCATATCAAGTGGATATCTGACACATTTACAGTCTTTTTAGCATCAAATTCCCTCTTTGTGTTTCCTCGGACAGTGTTTCCCTGTTGAGCTGCAGGTGGAAGTATAGTAACAAAAAGAGGGACTTTGGCACTAAAAAGACTGTAACGTTGAAAGATATCTACTTGATTTGACTCATTTGGATGCTGAAGCTTCATATTAGCTTCAGATAAACTTTTAAATACATTTTTGCACAGAAGGAGGACTGTGGATTTTGTCCTCCATCACTTCCATTGTAAGGTCATTATGAAGGGATCTTCTAATGGTCAGTATGAACAGGAGGAATGATTACAGCAAGAAACACAGCTTTAATGCTCATTTGACTGACTGTTGTTATAGGACACACTTGATAAATGGTGAACTGTCTTTTAAATTGTAGGTCTGGTGCTTCCTTCTGTCTGTATGTTTGTGTTTTGAGTGTAATGAAATGCAGCTGTACTGTATAAATACTCAGTGAGCAGTTTATTAGGAACACCTGTGCAGTCTAATCAATCCAACACAACAGCTCTGCTATTTGTTCTACTTTTATGAAGCTTCTATATTTTCGGTTCTTGTTGACATTGTCAGAAACTGATCATTCTGGTTTATGTTTATTATAGAGGTCGTATTGGGTGCTGGCTGTGTACTGGAGTCTAATAATGGTCCTAATACACCATTAACATCCATGAACATCCATCTATCTTTATCTCAGATTTAATTGATGGAGAAACCTTGATCTCAGTGGCTGGTTATGATGCATCAGTGTAGACGAACATACCAGCAGATCTGAGTCAGTATCACTGGTATCACTGTGTTTGTGCAGATCTGGCAGTGTGTTGTGTGCTGTGAGTGTGTGATTTGTGTGTGTATGATAATTACAACACTCCCCCGCTCCCCGCTGTGTTTCTGCTCATTATACTGGTGCGTATGTGTGGTTACAGGCACGGTAACAATGAGCGTCCCGGCGGGCCGCCGCCATATTAGCCCGACAGAAATCACAGCTAAGTGAAGTGTGAAATTAATAACTGAACGGGAGAAAAGAGCTGACTGCTGTCTTTTGTTGGAAATCACCCTGCTATCTTCTCTACAAGAGCTGGCCTCCGTTAGTCTGGACAGGATGAGGATGGAGATTATTGATTATTGATAGTTTCAACAGTTTCTCACCACAGCACCAGTCAACAAGTCATATAAAACACCTAAATGTGAGCAATCAGACGTGGAAACCAAGAAGCTCATTAGTTTGGACTTTCACATTATCGCAGCTTGAGGTGAGACTTCATTATCCTTCATTTCTAGTGGAATATTGATCGTTCTACAGACCAATAATAAACATAATGAAGGCTGAGACAAAGCTTAACTACACTATTCATTCAGTATCGATGTGATGTCGACTCTTCATCTATTGACCTTGACAGCAAGAAGAGTCAAATCAGACCATTAAACAGTAAATTCAGCAGCCAACATTTAGACATTTAGAGCAGCGATCCTTATGTTTCCTGTCATGCTTCTTTTGAAAATCCAAAAAATGTATTTATTTTTATTTTTCCAGTCTTTTAAGACAACAGTCAGGAGCCCAAATTAACAGTGAAACCTGTTTTTGTACTAAATGACACAGAAACACTGAGGAAACACAAAGAGGGAATTTGATGCTAAAAAGACTGTAAATGTGTCAGATATCCACTTGATATGACTAACTCAGACTGCTGAAGCTGAATAGAAGCTTCACACAGACTTTTAATGACTGTGTGGACACATTGTGGATTTTGGCCTCCATCACTTCCATTGAAAGCACATTTGAAGGATCTTTAAATATCCAGTATGAACAGGAGGAATGATTACAGCGAGGAAAACCTCTTTGACTGTTCATATGGACACCTGACTGCTGGTTTAACACACTGGAAACATTATGAACCTCCTTTAAGGCTCACAGTTGGAAATAAACTCATTCTTTCTTCTGTATGGCGTCACAACGATGCAGCAAACAGCTGAATGCCCACCTGGAAACAAAACATGGTGGAAATTTCAAGTGAAATTTTAGTGTGACTTTGGTTTTGTGGTGACAAATGTGTGTATATAAGTCGTATCATCGACTTCAGTCTCCTATACAAAGGCTCTGATTGGCTCAATGCGGAGAATAAATCCCTCCAGACTCTTTACATCTGTGCACAAACCGTTTAGATGTGGGAGGCGATCCAAAGGTCTGAAACCAGGCTGAGCAATTCTCCATATGAACACACACACACACACACACACACACACACACACAAACACACACACTGCTTTCTCCCCCAGAAATGTGTTTTATTGTGCTGGAAATTCCAGGCCGACCTATTTAAAAGCAGATGAAACAAACACAATCAGTGACCGGGCCACAGCAGGCCTGTAGATGATTGTACTTATTGAGAGGGTATTGACCGGATCAGGCCTTCTATTCACTGACACACACACACACACACACACACACACACACACACACACACACACACACACACACAGACAACCTGCAGAGGCCATGTAATGCATAACAATCAGCTCTGAAACAAAGGCAGGAGGAGGACAGGTGTGTGTGTCTGTGTGCATTCATGCAAGTATTCATGAGCTGTGTGCGCGTGCGTGTGCACGTGCGGGTGCGTGTGTGTGTGTGTGTGTGTGTGTGTTACCTGGAAGCAGCAGGTTAGGCTGTGCATTCAGAGACACATCATGTATGTGTGAGCATCAGCAGTTATTTGTGTGCAGGTGTTTGTGATGCTGATGTGCGTCGCCGGCGTCTCGCTGCGTGAACGCCGGCTGTGAGCTGCTGCTTGTTGTGGGAATGAACTGCTCGTATTTTCCTTTAAGCCAAACACTGACGGTGCGTTTCATTTGATGAGCCCTTTGTGTGCTCGTCACTTGGTCACATGTAGCACCATAATGAACTCTCCCGTAAATAAACCCAGTGAGCTGTATACATTCATTTTTTCGGCAGCTGTTGGGGAAGAAGTCTAAACGAAGCTGACAAACTGCATTATAAAGTTGACAAGACAAACATGTTATCTGCTCTTCACTCTTCCAGCAGACACAGAGCAACATTATCATCCCACTGGAGTTGTGTTTGTGTCCATCTGATCAATACTGGTCCAGTATTCAGTCTCCTCTCAGCTCTCCTGAGACTAATATCTGTCAGTCTGATCTCTAACGTCTGACAGATAGTTTTCACATCTATACAAACGTGTAGCACATTGCATTATGGGATTGTTAAAGGACACATATTCTGCACATTTCCAGCTCTATATTTATATTCTGGGTGAGTTATTAACAATCAATAACAAACTGTGACATGTCAGTTTAAAAAGAGCAGATTATAACAAGCTTTAGTTTGGGTCAATTAAATGTGATGTTGGTGCTGTATTTTAATACATTATTCATTATTCATTTACAATAATCACATCCAACACCACAAAACAGGTCCTGAGAATACGAGTAAACCTATTATGTTCCTCATAAAACGTGTTTTATCATGATGCTTGAAGTTTATCTTGTAAATGTGTAGAGATACTGAAGATGGAGGCAAGTAGGGCCTTAAACTACCATTTACCAATCTAATATATTAGACCAGTATCATCAATTATTGTACCAATACCATAAAGTTCATGAATGTTCTGTTAAAAGATATATTGTTTTTATTTCTCTTGTCTCTGGTGTTTCTGTGTATTTATCTCCTGACCCGCTAACATCATCATCATCATCATCATCTATCTCTGTCTGTGTTTCTGTCATTAGCAGAAAGGCTGGAGTGACTCCCTGCGGCCGATGGACAGACATGGAAACATAAAGGTAGAACGGCGTCCGTCAGCTTTCAGTCATCCTGACTCTGCTGTCCCTTCTCCTCCTATCAGTCATCTTTAATAAGGTTCCTCTCCCATAAAGCTGATGATGAATAGAGAACATTTCCTCCCACAAGCCCAGGCTGTCACCTACACCACCTTTAATCACAGATACATCCAGCAAAGTCTTGACTCTCATATATTCATGTCCATTTTTCAAGCTTTTTATGCTTCACATCTTATCATGCATGTATGCATCTCTGACAGTCAACAGAAAGACACAGTGTCACTGTTCATCCTGATGCTAGTGAGTTTTTAGTGCGTCTACACCATAAACTGTAAAAGAAAATATGGACGTAGCCACCATGACGTCAGCCGTTGGTTTCCGAAGAGCAGTTTTAAAGCTCAAAGTGGGCGGCTCCATCCGTTACCATCTTGGCGGCGCCTGACTCCGCCTAACTCCCAGACTCAGAAGAAGAAGAATCTTCATTTATGCACTTTTCAAAACTTGCCAGAGCAAGTCAGAGCAGAAACAAACCCAACAAACAGAACAAAAAAGCCCAAAGTGAAAGAAATCAATTATGTTTGTTCATAATTGTAACTAAACCAGAAAAGAAGAATTTATTGTTTGTCTTGATAAATGTGACATTTTCATGTGTTTTTGTTGAAACCCCCTTTAAGACCTTCACAGGCCTAGTTTGGAAATGAAAATGGGTTATTACTATTTTCCAGATTCATGTTGTATTCATCAGTGTCTTCACAGAAACCAAACTGTGTTCACACCACAAAGCATTTCAGAAACAAGCTGCTAGAAGCTGATTTATTACCTGAAACCAGAGAGACCACAGCTGTTCTGAATCATGCAGTCGCCTTCATTCATTATTCGTCAGCTTTTTTTCTCTGATTCACCTTCAGTTTTTCCTCGTTAATCATATTCGTCTGATTTCTAATATCCCACTTGATTCATTAGTGTTTTTCATCAAACACACTATCCACCAAACATCACCACACATCACCAAATATCACCAAATATCACCACACATCACCACACATCACCAAATATCACCAAATATCACCACACATCACCACACATCACCAAATATCACCAAACATCACCACACATCGCCAAATATCACCACACATCACCACACATCACCACACATCACCAAATATCACCAAATATCACCAAATATCACCACACATCGCCAAATATCACCAAATATCACCAAACATCACCAAACATCACCAAACATCACCAAACATCACCACACATCACCAAATATCACCACACATCACCACACATCACCAAATATCACCAAATATCACCACACATCGCCAAATATCACCAAATATCACCACACATCACCACACATCACCAAACATCACCAAACATCACAACACATCACCAAATATCACCACATATCACCAAACATCACCAAACATCACCAAACATCACCACACATCACCAAATATCACCAAACATCACCACACATCACAACACATCACCACACATCACCAAATATCACCACACATCACCACACATCACAACACATCACCAAACATCACCAAACATCACCACACATCACCAAATATCACCAAACATCACCACACATCACAACACATCACCACACATCACCAAACATCACCACACATCACCACACATCACAACACATCACCACACATCACCAAACATCACCAAACATCACCACACATCACCACACATCACCAAACATCACCACACATCACCACACATAACCACACATCACCAAACATCACCACACATCACCAAACATCACCAAACATCACCACACATCACCACACATCACTACACATCACCACACATTCAGTTTGTTTATGTTAACAGACACCAGCGTGCAGCAGGAAGTGTGACATACTGTCCATCACAGTCACAACAGACGGAGGTCCCTTCTACCATCTTGTCTGCCTCTGATAGGCTCATAGTAGATAAGACCCGCCTTCTGGATGTTCAGCAGCCAATCAACAAGACATTGACAACCCTGTAACATCACCACAACGCTCAGCCAACACAAACATGTCAATTCACTGCACGCACACAACTTCTTCATGCAATTAGTAAGTTAGATCATTTTTCTTTTTAGATTTTCATACTTTTATTAAAGATTCAAAGATTTCACTGTGTGGAGTTTACATGAACTCTGCCATCTGATCAGGATCACAACAAAGCACAAAGAGAGGATGAAAGAGTGAACAGCGGCAACAAAACAAAGAAAACACAACAAGGGAAGTCACCTGAGTAATAACCACATCTTTAACACCCAGTTAGCACCTCCACCTCCAATGGACACTTCATTCAGGGCTCAAAAACAACAACATGTTTACTTGTTTTCTGATTGACTTTGTGTTTTTGTATCATGCTGATAAACTAAATCAGCAATTTTAAACAGCTAACAGGGATAATACACCGTACACTGATGTATATAATTAGTTATGTATGTAATTAGCGTTACACCAATTAAAAACTAACGTGTCACGGCCTCAGTAACCATGACAACCAAAGCTAGAGACATAATCACAATGACAGAGGTAGCTAGTCATAAAACAGTGTATCTAGTGTGTATATAACTCAGTATCACAACTTACAATATGTACAACATACACAACTACCTCCTCTAAATCAGTGGTTCTTAAACTTTTTCACATCAAGGACCCACAGACCCCCAACTGATAAGATTTTTGCTTTTATATGTTACTTATAATTTGTAAAAAATTGCAAAACCCTTTCTGTAAAATGTCCTAAAAATTCACTGTTAAATATGTGCAAATTCATGGAAATGAGTCTAAAATGAAAAGACCTGTACAATAAAGCTTTTATCTCTCCATAACTGTGTTTAATCTTTATTTACTTTACCTTCATTAATCTCATTCTGTAAATCTCTGTGAATTTCTTCAGGTCAGAGGTCGGAGGCCCTCTCAGCTCCCTCTGGACAGACCACAAAACTCCCAGGAGCCTTTGCAGCACCCGGGGCCCGTCCGCAAGAGTCACAGACGGAAAGGTAAGCTCATCGTCCAATCAGAGCTCGTACCTGCTTCCACTTCACTCAGGTGTTTGTGGTCTCAGCTGCAGTCAGAGAGGATTCCTGACTGCTGTGACATCATCAGTGACATCATCAGTGACATCACCAGCTTTAAACTGATGTTGAACTTGTTACAAACAGTTGCACAAATGCAATGTGACTGTACCTTCATTCATGAGAAACAATCTTATGACAAGTTCATTTAGTAGCTGTTCTGGAGCTTTCAGTTGTATCACATGAGCTTCCTCAGCAGGTGATGAGATTGTTTTGTTGACTCCAGTTTCAAAGTTCCAGAATGGACTCAGTGTCTCCTCCAAACACCATAAAACACCATGAAACACCATGACACACCATGAAACACCATGAAACACCATGAAACACCATGACACACCATAAAACACCATAAAACACCATGAAACACCACGTTCATGTCTTTATGCAGTCTTTTGTAACCCAACCTCCTCTTCCTCTCTTCCTCCTCCTCCTCGTCCTCCCTTCCTCTCCTTTGTTGTGCAGATATGAGTGATGGTCATGCTGTCTCTTTCCGTTCTGCCCACTGAAGGTCTGACTCTTAGTCTTTAACCTCAGCAGATCAGCCTACAATATGAAAAATTAGTGTAATTGGTTCTCTAGTTTCTAAACAAGGAACTGCATTTTACCCGTGTCAGTTCAGGTCACCGTCAGCACATTCTGGCTACGCAGTCACCTATCTGTGTTGTCTAGGAAGGCCCCCTCCGATCTTGGTAACCATGGTTATGCTGATTTACCCTTCATCAAAGAGGCCTCTGCCTCCCCAAAACATGACAGAGGGTTCTGGAGTCTCAAGGAGAAAATGTCTCCTACTACTCAAGAATTACAGTGTGACCTCAAGGCCCAGGCTTGACCCCTAAAGATGGAAAACTCCATAACATCCTGCTCTCTTCCTCTCCTCCTCCCCGCAGGTACGTTAGTGTGCAGCAGTAATGGGACCGGTAGCACCTCCGTCTCCTCCGTTACCATGGTTGCCATCCCCGACTGCGTCGACAACGCTACGCAGACGGACATCAGCTTCCAGAACATGGTGACGCTGGGGAGGAGCAGAGGTCACCACCACCACAGCCGGGGGGGCTCCTCCTCTCCCCCTCCCCCCTCTCCTCCCCTCCCTCACCTCGTGGGACCATACGGGATCAACGAGTTGTATGTTCTGACTTGTTGTCTTTGTTTATTAATCAGTGTTTTTGGGAGTGAAAAAGGACAAGTCACCAGATATGAAAACTCAATAATGTTTAATATGATGAGACTGAGTTTTCTGTCTCCTCCCTCCAGCTGTGTGTTTGAGTACAACGACCCCAACGACTACTTTGACGTCTCGAATCATGAGGTGGACAGACAGGATGACCTGGAGTACGAGGTGAGAACCAAATATCACCGTCATAAAGACATAAAGACATAAAGACATAAAGACAGCAGGAAGGTTATTTCCTGAGTCCAACAAAGCTGCATCATACAGACTGTTCAGTCATTTAATGGAAGGATTTCAGGAAATGTTGTTGTTGAATAGGAGTCAGGCTGTCTGTGGACGAGTCTCACAGTGAGACACCAGTACTAGTGTCCTACTATGAATGTCCTCCAGACTGGCTGACAATCTACATCATTAACCCCGGATTTAAAGAGGACATTTATATTGTGTATTTTACACATCTTATGATGGTCAGAGGTCCAAAACCTGTGATGAACATATGTAGCGATGCTGCCTGCAAGTCAAAAGTCAGGGCTTCAAACTCGAATGAATCCTCTGTTTGCAATGTCGACATTTGGAGTAAAGAAGAAGAAAAAGAAGTGAAATCCTGCTACTATACTTTGTTTACGTAGCCTCCGGAGCTGGAGGAAGCTTCCTGTAGCTGACCAATCAGAACAGAGCGGGCTCATCAGGAGGCGGGGCCTTAAAGAGACAGGAGCTAAAACGGCCTGTTTCAGACAGAGGCTGAACTGAGGGGCTGCATAAAGGACCAGTAGAAGATAAATAAGGAGTTTTTAACTGGAAATCATGCAAAGATATTCCAGTAGAGCCCCAGAATATAAATATAGAGCTGGAAATGTGCAGAATATGTGTCCTTTAAACATCTCATCTCCCTCCTCTCTATGACAGGTGACCCTCCACCCCACCATCAAGGGTACAGCTGTTCATAACAACAATTAACTCTTTAGATTCCTGACGCTGCTGGACTACACATCATACAAACTAGTTCTGACCAATCATAAAATGACCTTTAACACCCTGAACCAGCATCAGACCATCAACAAGCTTCTCTCCTGTGTTCCTCCAGGAGGTGGAGCTCTACAAGTCCAGCCAGCAGGAGAAGCTGGGTCTGACAGTCTGCTACAGGACGGACGATGAGGAGGATCTGGGGATTTACGTTGGAGAGGTGATCTACTCTTCATCCCTTCATTCTACTCTTCATCTCTTCATTCTACTCTTTATTTCCTTTTCTCTCTTTTCTCCTACATAATGCTCAAAGAGGAGATCATCCTGCTTATCTCTGTTTATCTCTGTGTATCTATCTGTTTATCTCTGTTTATCTGTTTATCTCTGTTTATCTGTTTATCTGTTTATCTCTGTTCATCTGTTTATCTCTGTTTATCTGTTTATCTGTTTATCTCTGTTTATGTTTATGTCTGTTTATCTGTTTATCTGTTTATATCTGTTTATCTCTGTTTATCTGTTTATATCTGTTTATCTCTGTTTATCTGTTTATCTCTGTTTATCTGTTTATGTCTGTTTATCTGTTTATCTGTTTATATCTGTTTATCTCTGTTTATCTGTTTATATCTGTTTATCTCTGTTTATCTGTTTATCTCTGTTTATCTGTTTATATCTGTTTATCTCTGTTTATCTGTTTATATCTGTTTATCTCTGTTTATCTGTTTATCTCTGTTTATCTCTGTTTATCTGTTTATATCTGTTTATCTGTTTATCTCTGTTTATCTGTTTATCTCTGTTGATCTGTTTGTTGGGACAGGCAGTAGTGCGTTTGGTTATTAGCAATAATTCATAATTATCATAGATAATTATGAATTATGAAAATAAGATTAACCTTAAATAAGGTTAACCTTAATCAATAATTCGGGCACCAACTGTTGGATCTGTGAGGAACACAGTTGATTATTGGCAATAATTATCAATTATCAAGGATAATTAACTAATTATGACAATTAATAGAATTATTAATATGAATTAACAAATACGGGGCACCACCTGTAAACCGGGTCCAATAACCAAACAAGGTAGTCTCATAAATGGGAGATGAACAAAGAAGGGTGAATTCAAGCTCTGACTCCTTCAATCAGCCACTTTTCACAACATTACACACAATAATGACAGAAGAACTTCTCTTTAAAGATATAACAGTGTTTATTAAACTTGGTAAAATTAACAAAGTTAACAAATGCTTCATTCAATAAACGACTATCCTAAAATCTAATCCTACCAAACAAACACAACAGCTATGTACAGGGTTGGACACATGCAGGGGAATGCATGTGCGTGCATGTGTGTGTGTGTGAGCGTGCGTGTGACAAGGTGGCGACGGGGCCTGACGTGATGACGTCGTCGGTCTGCAACGCGGACCTGACTATGGGAGGAAGTCACGTCGCGCGAGAACCGGATGGCAGAAATGTGGCGGTGTTTTGGTTAGACAGAAGCAAGACGGCGCCGCCTGGCGGACGGCGTCTCACACTCACCCACTTCTGTGAAAAACACACGTGTCTGATGGCGGATAAGGAAAGACAAAGCAAAGCTTTGTCTGACGTTATCTGACCATCAGATGTGCAAAAGATGTCGGTGCGTGTATGTGTGTGCGCGCGTGTGTATGTGTTAGTCAGAAGAGAGAAGGAAGAAGGAGAGAAAGCGATCGTGAGAGGAAGAGAAGCGGTTCCTTTGTCCACAGACTGCGCGTACGGACGGCAGTCTGTAACGCATGTTGTCTGGTTTCTGACTGACAAAGCAACTTACTTCCTGACTCACGATGGCACAAACACAGCGGTAGTCCCGAGCGGGACAAACACAAAACAGTCTAGCGTGGTGAACACAACTAAACAGGCAGCAAACTTAAAATACTCCTCAGAGTAAAGCAGGAAAAATGGACTCGGCGGTCCATCAACAGCACAACAAAACAATAGCAATAAAGCTAAAAGCTAAATGCTAAACAACAGCAACTGATGCTGATAAGAACACACAATTAACACTGCCTCTGCCCAGACTTATGCCTTTTACTTGGTCGCTTCAGAAAGCGAGCTGGGTTTGTGTGTAGTCCGTCGTTATGTCCGGCTTTGTCCTGGGCTCGGATGCAGACGGTGGCCGTTCTCGCACGGTCGGCTAAAAACACGGCAGCTGGCTCTCGGCAGCGTGGCGGAGAGAACAGCAGAGTGGACTCGGTGAAGAAGCGCTTCTTCCGTCTCGAGGAATTTGAGGATGCTGGTTGCAGCAGCGGTCTCTCTCGGATCCGGGAATGTGTTCGGGTGAACACGGGCGAAGTCTCGTCTCGTCCGGCGAGGGGAGTCTTCGATGAGGGGAAAAGACGTGCGTGGGGTACCCAATTTAGTCAGCTGACTCACAGAGGAACAGGAGTTACCCCTAGCTCAGTGACACGGGAAAGGCGTGTGCTTCAGGGCCCGGTCAGTTTTTAAAGGGGCGGTGATGTCACGGCTGCGTCATCAGGATGCTCCGCTGTGCAGGAGCGTCTCCACCAATGAGACTGTATGTTGACTGCTCCCTGCTGAGGTGTGAAAATCGCAAAGCATCCTTGGAAATAGAGTTTGCAATGGACTCCCATTGTCTAAGCAGCATTTTTGGTGCTATTCCTTTGTCTTGGGGAAAACAAAGGAATAAAGCACCTCGTGGTCAGGCCTCACAGGTTACATGTAGGCCTTCTTTGTGTGACCTCATGGTTTGAGGCCCAACAGTTTATATCTGTTTATCTCTGTTTATCTGTTTATCTCTGTTTATCTGTTTATCTGTTTATCTCTTCAGGTCAATCCAAACAGCATAGCAGCCAAGAATGGACGCATCAGAGAGGGAGACCGGATACTTCAGGTAAACGTTTATTTTGGCTTTGTTCTTGTGATTCAGTCTTTATTGAGGAGCAGCTGTTCTCTGTCCTACAGAGATCTGGATATCTCTGGACACCCTCTGTCCGGATATTTCACATGTTTTTCTGGCTCCTTTTGCAACAGAACAACTGTGTCTTTGTGAGAGTTTGTGTTCAGTTCAGCTGAGACTCTCATTCTCTCTGTTATTTCCCTCCAGTCTCCTTTTTCCTCTCGTTTCTATGAAGCTTTCTGTCAAGTTGAAACATTTTCATCTCACACGTACGATACAAATTTATTGTTCACTTACTCTGAAATTCATTTTGCATCCTCAGGCAGTTCAGTTAAAGAGGCTGACACACAGATTAAACATACAGTTACATACATAACACATCAAACAGTCACGACAATCATATTCAATTCAATTCAGTTTTATTTATAAAGCACCAAATCACAACAGAAGTTATCTCAGGTCTGTTTCCACATAGAGCAGGTCTGAACTGAACTCTTTAATCTACAGAGACCCAACATTCCTCCATCAGCAGCAGCAGGAAAAACCTCAAGCAGAACCCAACTCTAGGTGGCGCCGTCTGCCTCGACCGGTTGGGTTGAGAGAGAAAAGCAGAACAACAACAACAACAATAGATACATATCACATCATATCCTCTGGATTCAGATCTCATCCAGCAACATGCTGATGTTTGTTAATCACAGTTTAAACTGAGAGACTCTAAATCACCAGACTGAAAAGATGCTGTTAGAGTCTGAATCAGCCACAGGTTGTTCAATAATCTCGTATGAATTCAGATTTGATTATATAGTTTAGTTTAAAGTTTCACAGATCAGCTGTATCACAGCACAATACGACACTCTGAATAACTGATTATAAAACAAAAGAAATGTGGCTACTGGATCCCAAAGACGTGAGTTTACGATGGGAGTAAACACGCTGCTGCATCTTCTTACAAATACATTCTGTATGTCAGTGATAACATCAGCTGTTTGTATGAAGACACTGCTTTCAATTCTACATTGTAAATGGGAGCAGCTGTGGGAGAATTTGCTTTTAGCATATTTCCATTGACTGTATATGCATTTGCACCGCCATTAAAACTCACTTTGTGTAATGAACACTACAGTCTGTAGGAGGCGCTAGCTGGTTTATTTAAGTCAGACTGTTAATCTCATCTCTGTATTCATTCATATTGAATGTTGAGGCTGAAAACTTTTCCTCCAGACGGATGAGTACAGCACATACACCACATTAACTGGCTCCACGAGGGTTAAAACACATTCAGATCAAACTGTGGAAATTTATACCTGGAACCCCCCAAATAGTTTCATCCAATCAGAGAGCACTGTCGGCAGCCCGGTTACTGCTGTCCTAAAAATAGACAGAGGGAGGGATGGAGGGGGAGACGGTGGTGTCGCCGGCGTTACAGCACAATGCTCAGCTGTTTGTTTCCTCTCCGCCTGCTGTTCAGCTCACATCCACTTTATTTACTCACCTCACCACTCGTCCTGCACACAAAGTTCATCCTTCACAAAACACACAAGAGGCTGTCCACAGGTCCTGGTGAGGAGAGGAAATAACAATAATAATAATAATAATAATAATAATAATAATAATAATAATAATAATAATAATAATAATAAAGCTCTATTTATAAAGCACTTTTTTAAACAAAAATTCAACAACGTGCTTCACAGGATCAGATCACAATAAGACTAAAATAATAATAACAATAAGAAAAGACATCAGTGCAGAGAGAAAACATCTGGCGTCGGAGGTTGTGAATGAGTTGTAGTTATGTTACAGTGGATTAAAGTAGTCAATTCAACTACAGATGAAGGTGTGAATGAATTTTTCAGCTTCTTTTTTTGTTAAAAATGACCAAACTCTCACAATATTCTTGAGGTGAATAAAAGCAGATTTTTCTACATTTACAGTCTTTTTAGCATCAAATTCCCTCTTTGTGTTTCCTCGGACAGTGTTTCCCTGTTGAGCTGCAGGTGGAAGTATAGTAACAAAAAGAGGAACTTTGGCACTAAAAAGACTGTAACGTTGAAAGATATCTACTTGATTTGACTCATTTGGACGCTGAAGCTTCATATTAGCTTCAGATAAACTTTTAAATACATTTTTACACAGAAGGAGGACTGTGGATTTTGTCCTCCATCACTTCCATTGTAAGGTCATTATGAAGGGATCTTCTAATGGTCAGTATGAACAGGAGGAATGATTACAGCAAGATAAACAGCTTTAATGTTCATTTGACTGACTGTTGGTTTAAGACTCACTTGTAAAACTGTGAACTCGTCCTTTAAAGTTTGATTTCTGGTTAAATGTTAATAAAGTAAACAAATCTTGTCTTTCAGTGCTTAACCAAGACTACGATCTGTCCCAAACCTTAAAGGACAGGTTCACAATATTCTAGTGTGTCTTAAAACAACAGTCAGGTTTTTCTTGCTGTAATCATCCTCCTGTTCATACTGACTAAACATTAATTGTGACAATATGTTAAGTGTACATATGATCAAAACTCATTCTCTAAAAAGAGACATCTGTGGCAAATTAATTATTTTATATATATATATATATATATATATATGTATATATATATATATATATATATATATTCTGTTAAAGTTTTTGTCTGTTCTCTCTGAAACATGGAGGATGAATATAGAGTGTGAATACATTTCTCTGGTTATCCTCTGACCCTCCGACTGACGACCTCGTGAAAAACACTGCCAGTGAAAAGTTAAAGTTGGAGGTGTGATATTAATAGACCAGCAGCACCTGGCATCGCCATGGTTACCAGGCAGGGGATGAGTGATGTCAGTGCCGGTTCCCATGACAGCCGTCACCACAGTGATGAAGGGCTTTTTGGAGATGAGGTGTCTCCCTGCGAGTTTAGGGAACAAACCTGTCATACAGTCCAACCCCCCCCCCCCCCCCAAATATATATATATATATATATATACAGTACTTACTGTATACACACATGTGACAGAAAACTAAGAGATCCACTGATATCTCACATGAATAAGAGTAGAGTTACTCTTATTAGTTATTCTGTTATTTACATATACAACTGATCCCATAATAAAAAGACAGGGCATTTTTGAACAGGTGGAAAGATGATATGGATCAAATATTTACAGGTAGATTATTCCAGTCAGAGCTTTAAACATAAAGACTTCCTCAGCTGGAGACTCAGAGACTACAGGAACAGAATAAAAGAATAAAAGAGCTGTACAGAGAGGAGAAAGGTACCATGAACTGTTTTAATTAGTGAAGGTAATTGAAATGTATACATTTAAAAATAAAATGTTGCTGTCCTCTTATGATGGGAGTGAATTAAGAGTTTCATACATTGTACAATGATGAGTTGAAAGGACAGCAGAGTCTGTTATAAACTAGACTAAGAGGAAGAAGATTAGGTTTGGATGCAGCCTGATATACAACATCAGCATAATCCAATATTGGTCAAATGAGCTGTGATGAAAGTTTCTTTTAAAAGTAAAAGAAAAATGGTTTCTGGATCGGTAAAGAACATCAATACCAGGGTTCATTTTCTTCACAATATGATTAATTGGAGCCTCAGGCCCAGGTAGCATCAGGACTGGTAATAACACATGAATAACGTCATTAATAAAACTAGAAAAGAGAAGAGGACCCAGAGCTGAGCCCTGAGGCACACCTCATTGTATTAATGTTAAATTGTCATTTCACCTCAATAAGTACAATATCGTATCACCCTTTCAATCTGGCTTTGATCAAATTGTTCCACAACTACTGCTTTATTAAAACTTACAGACAATATTCACTCTGCATCTAATGATAGTAACTTATTAGGAGCAATTTTCATTGATTTGACCAAATCTTTTGATCTGGTCGACCCCTACCTTCTTTTAGCTAAACTTCATTCTGTCACGTATTGCTTTACTTTGGTTCAGTTCTTATCTTCATAACTGAAAACACTGTGTTCTCATACAAGGAAGCAAATCTGATACATAAATTAGTTTTCCAAATACTTTTGCAGTAGGACAGATGGTTGAAACTGGTCTGTAGTCACTGACTTCAAGTACATCGCCCTCTTTGTACAAAGGAGTGAACATTTCCATATGGCAGGTATTTCACGT
The DNA here is from genome assembly GCF_910596095.1 of Thunnus maccoyii. Classification (NCBI taxonomy): domain Eukaryota; kingdom Metazoa; phylum Chordata; class Actinopteri; order Scombriformes; family Scombridae; genus Thunnus; species Thunnus maccoyii. The sequence continues at coordinate 35,229,418 of NC_056536.1, forward strand.
AAAAACATGTTAAAAACATCACAAAGAGGCAAAATGCAAACGTGGGACAATAATTTCAGTGCCTTCTAACCCAGGACCACTACTCACTTTTAGGTCATTAATGACATCCTGGACCCCGACAGGTGTTTTTCTCCTGAAAGAGAAGAAGCTGTGACAGATATTGTTAAAATCACCAGCAACAGAGGGATCAGGCATTATGGCAGAACTGACCGAGGAGAAATGCTGATTAAATGCTTCAGCAACTAAAAGTGAATCATGTAATATAACAGTATGAACTCTTATATGATTATGTGAATTTTTATGAGCTGCGTTAATTATACTTTTGATTATAATCCAAAATTGTTTAGGATTTTTAAAGTCATGAGCAATATATTCTTTACATATTCATATATTATATTCATATATATATTCATTTTCTTATATTGCCTGATACTAATTAATTTAGATAGTTTAATTTTCCAAATACAGTACACACTTGCATGATCACTGAGGTGCTTGCAGTTGCTTTTAAAAATCTATTTGGGTGTGAAACCAGTATGCAGTCATGTAGATGTACTGATAAATATAGACTAATGATCTCTCCTCTGTAGATTAACGGAGTGGATATTCAAAACAGGGAGGAAGCAGTGGCCATTTTGACCAGAGAGGACAGCATCAACTTCTCCCTGCTGCTGGCTCGACCAGACATAGAGGTGACACAACACGACAAAACACAACACAACCTACATCAATACTCAGGTGATACAGACTGCAGGTAACCATAGCAACTGGTGAAACTAACACCTAATGGAAGAAGTACTCAGATCCTTTTCTGCAGTAAAAGTACTCATACGTCAGTGTACAAATACTTCATTACAAGTAAAAGTCCTGCATGAAAAATCCCACTACAGTAAAAGTACATAAGTATTATGAGCTTGATGTAGTTAAAGTATTGCAGTAAAAGTACATAAGTATTATGAGCTTGATGTAGTTAAAGTATTGCAGTAAAAGTACATAAGTATTATGAGCTTGATGTAGTTAAATTATTGCAGTAAAAGTACATAAGTATTATGAGCTTGATGTAGTTAAAGTATTGCAGTAAAAGTAGTGGTTTGGTCCCTCTGACTGATATATTATTATATATGACATCATTAGATTATTAATAGTGAAGCATCAGTGTTAGAGCAGCATGTTACTGTTGTAGCTGCTGGAGGTGGAGCTAGTTTACACTACTTTATATACAGTTAGCTAGTTTAGTCCAGTGGTTCCCAACCTAGGGGTCGGGCCCCTCCAAAGGGTCAGCAGATAAATCTGAGGGGTGGTGAGATGATTAATGGGAGAGGAAAGAAGAAAAAACAAAGTTCTGATACACAAATCTGTTTTCAGTTTTTGGACTTTTTCTCTAATCTTTGATTTTTGCTGAAATATTGGATCATTTGAACATTTATTGAAATGAAAGCATGTGAGAAGTTTAGAGGGAAAAGATGATGGTGATAATAGTGATGGTGATAATGGTGGTGATGGTGATGGTGGTGGTGGTGGTGATGATGGTGCTGGTGGTGATAATGGTGGTGGTGGTGATGATGATGATGGTGGTGGTGATGATGGTGATGGTGGGGTTGGTGGTGGTGGTGATGGTGATGATGGTGGTGATGGTGATGATGGTGGTGATGGTGATGGTGGTGGTGGTGATGATGGTGGTGGTGATGATGGTGCTGGTGGTGATAATGGTGGTGGTGGTGATGATGATGATGGTGGTGGTGATGATGGTGATGGTGGGGTTGGTGGTGGTGGTGATGGTGATGATGGTGGTGATGGTGATGATGGTGGTGATGGTGATGGTGGTGGTGGTGATGATGGTGATGGTGATGGTGATGGTGGTGGTGATGATGATGATGATGGTGGTGGTAGTGGTGGTGATGGTGCTGGTGGTGATAATGGTGGTTGTGGTGATGATGATGATGATGGTGGGGTTGGTGGTGGTGATGGTGATGGTGATTGTGGTGGTGGTGATGATGATGATGATGGTGGTGGTGATTGTGACGATGGTGATGATGATGATGGTGAAGCTGATGATGGTGATGGTGAAGGTGGTGGTGATGGTGGTGATGATGGTGGGGTTGGTGGTGGTGATGGTGATGGGTGTGATGGTGATGATGATGGTGGTGATGATGGTGGGGTTGGTAGTGGTGATGGTGAAGTGGTGGTGATGATGGTGGGGTTGGTGGTGGTGATGGTGATGGGTGTGATGGTGATGATGATGGTGATGATGGTGGGGTTGGTGGTGGTGATGGTGAAGTGGTGGTGATGATGGTGGTGATGATGGTGGGGTTGGTGGTGGTGATGGTGATGGGTGTGATGGTGATGATGATGGTGGTGATGATGGTGGGGTTGGTGGTGGTGATGGTGGTGATAATGGTGGTGGTGATGGTGATGATGGTGGTGATGATGGTGGTGATGATGGGGTTGGTGGTGGTGGAGATGGTGGTGGTAATGGTGGGGTTGGTGTTGGTGCTGGGGGTGATGGTGATCATGGTGGTGATGTTGGTGGTGGTGATGGTGGTGATGATGGTGAGGTTGGTGGTGATGGTGATCATGGTGTTGATGATGGTGGTGATGATGGTGGTGATGATGGTGAGGTTGGTGGTGATGGTGATCATGGTGTTGATGATGGTGGTGATGATGGTGGGGTTGGTGGTGGTGATGGTGGTGATAATGGTGGTGGTGATGGTGATGATGGTGGTGATGATGGTAGTGATGATGGGGTTGGTGGTGGTGGAGATGGTGGTGGTAATGGTGGGGTTGGTGTTGGTGCTGGGGGTGATGGTGATCATGGTGTTGATGATGATGGTGATGATGGTGGGGTTGGTGGTGGTGATAATGGTGTTGGCGGTGATGGTGATGATGATCATCGTGGTGATGATGGTGGTGGTGGTGAGTAGACACATATTATGTGTCTACTCTGCATGTGCAGTGCCACACACACACGCACACGCGCACACACACACACACACACACACACACACACACACATACACACTCACACACACACACACACACACACACAAACAATAAATGTTTCCAGTATGACAGCAGGTCCCAGACTGTGTGTCCACATCTGCTGACAGAGGAGGAACTGCAACATGGAATATTCATGCATGTCAGTTAAACACACACACACACACACACACACACACACACACACACACACACACACACACACACACTCACACACACACACACACACACACACACACACACACACACTCACACACACACAAACACACACACACACACACACACACACACACACACACAAACACACACACACACACACACACACACACACACACACACACACACACAGACCAAATAAATGAGCTGTCAGTCAGTCAGATCTGCTCATAATGAGAGAACAGGAGATGATGGATGTTTTATCAACTAAGCAAATGAGAAATGAGAAAGATCACAGAAACACCCACAATAATGGTCTGTAAATGTGTGTGTGTGTGTGTGTGTGTGTGTGGTGTGTGTGTGTGTGTGTGTGTGTTTTAGCAATGGGACAAAGGATGGTGAGATATTTCGTCACTTGTCAGATTTGTTCCTGCTGTCCAGAGGATGAAGCCTGTAGATTTTAATGACTGTAATGTTTCCTGTAGCGCCACCTTCAGGATAAACTTTACCTTTTGAGCTCTCCTGTAGGTATTTGGTGTGTAATGAACACTGCAGTGGTGCAATATTTATGCTGGCAGACAGCAGACTGTATTTTATAAAAGAAAACATGGTGAAGATGTGCAGGGGGAGGAGGTGAGGACATCGGAGATGGATGACATGACGAGGACATGAAGGGATGATGGAGAGAGGAGATGGAGGAGTAGATATTTATCCTGTATGTCCTAGTTTCCTCTGTCAAGGTCACACACACACACACACACACACACACACATACCACACACACACACACGTATATCACACAGTAAGTACAGATACACAAGATGATGCATTTCTGTAGGTTCACACACACACACACATGTTTGTATGGGACTGTTCTCCCAAGAAAAAAAGACAGAATCAGTTGTTTCAGCAAGTTTCCCAAAGCGTCTGCTGCAGTGAGAGCGCCCTCCAGTGGTCACAGTAACTCTGACGGGAGCAAAGGAGGAAATCATGTGACGTTATTACAGAGAGACAAAGTCCACGCAGGGAGGAGGTCGAGGTGAATCATGGCTGTGTTATTAGAATCAGACTCAAAGATGATGCTCATTCACTCAGATGAAAATTGGTTGCCTGGCAACACACACTTTAGATTAACTTGCAGGCTTTAAGAGGGTCTTACAAATATAATCATGGATTAAAAATGCATCATAGAAAAAGACATAATTGACTTTGTTTGCAATGTGTCCTGTCAACTCTTCTATAACTGCAGTCTGGGCTGTAGGGGATGTTTTTGTTGCAGTACTACGAGTGGCCACTGGGGCGAATGATATCCAGCTGTCTTAATACATCCATGTGGTGGTGGGACGGGGTCAACTAAACATCTGACTTTACCTCAGGAGATCACTGCTAGTTAGTTCTTTAACGAGACCAGGTCTAAACCTAGTATATAACTGGAGCATGTATGAGTGAAACTGTGTCAGCGGTCGTGTCTATAATGTGAAGTCCTGGATATTAAATGTTCATCTACAGTTTTCTGTTGTGGTCCCAGTGACGTTTGTTGTTAAAGTAAAAAAAAGGTTATAAATGCAGTTGCAACAACAAAACTTTCCATTCATATCTTGAAAGAGAACTTATTTTAATTATAATTATAAATTATTCTAATTATCTGTTAACCCCCCTGCTGTCATGCTGAGTGTTTCATCAGTGATGGTTATGTGGGTGTTTTAACTCCTTCAGGCCTCTCTGAGCCTTTTTTTCTGCCTCTTTCCCAGTCGATGGTCATGGAGGCTGCGGTGGAAATGATCAATGAAAGGAAGCTTTCATAGCTCTCACGTTTATAACTTTATAGCGAGTTTCAGCTCATTGCTGCTCTCATAGTGTCGTTTTCTTTGCCTGCTTTGAAAAAATATCTTCACTGAGAGTTTCTTCAATGAGAAAGACGACACAGACATGCGGAGGACATTCTCCACGTCCTCCTGGGCTCCAAACAGCTCCACAAGGTTGTTTTCTGTTTACCTGATTTCACACATTTAACAACAAGATTTCTACTTTCTCCCTCTCAGAATGACAACCCTGTGGATCCAGAGGAGGACATGGAGCTGACTCTGGAAGGAGGAGGCTACCACTCAAACCCTCAGGCCTCCTCCTGCTCCCTCACCTCCCCACACCTCTCTGGCTACTACCGCCTCCGCCGTGGAGGAGGAGGAGGAGGAGGAGAAGGAGGCAGAGAGGGTGCAGGGGGTGAGGTGGACGATGAGGAGGAAGACGATGAAGAAGGGGAGGAAGGAGAGAAGGGAGGGAAGGAGGACAGAGAGCCACCCGTCCCCCTCCCTCCTCTGCTGAGCCTGGCTCCGCTGCTGTCCAACAGCCAGGAGCTGGACAGCGGAGTCGGCCGCACCGACGACAGCACTCGCTACGAGGAGTCGTCCGAGCACGACCTGCTGGGCGACCAGACCAGCGCCTGCAACACCAACACCACCAACACGCCCGGCAGCACCAGGAAGTTCAGACCGGGACCTAGCCCCAGGTAGGAGCTCAGTCAGAGTCTCCCAGAGCTCCAGGTTAGTGAAGTAAAGATCCGTATCTCAGCAAAAACCCCCCTCCCTCCCTGTTTCCCGCAACCCAGGCCCAGCCCCCGCCCCAGCCCCGGCCTCGGCCCGAGCCCCAGGCCCAGCCCCAGCCCCGGGCACGGCCGAGGAGACACCACCCCTCCTTCTCTCCACCTGCGAGAGCTCCAGCTCAGCTCCGACTCCCTCGCCGGCCTGGACTGGGCGGCAGGAGGAGGACCAGGAGGAGCAGCGTACAGCCCCCACCACCACCACAAGGTAGACTCAAAGAGGTCTTATAAAGGATCATTCTGATGATTTTCTATATTTGTCTTCATGTTTGGATCCAAACCATCAATGAACTGATCTACTAACAAGTATTGTGTTTGTATCAAAGCTGATATATTAAAAACACGTCAGTGAGTCACATCGCTGCGCTGGGTCACAGGTTCCTTCATCATATTGTGAATATTGTAATATTCCTCATAGAGCTCTTTAAAGGCCAAACTACAGGACAATGTTGACATTTTCTGACTTTATTAGTTTCAGCTGAGTAAAGAAACTCTGAATGCCTCTTTGTGCTGATTATAAATGATCAGCATGATGTCAAAAATACAAAAACAATGTCAAAAAGTCGATTTATTAAGTACAATCATGACGTTCTGACATCAGATAATAACGCCTGACGAAGATGTTTGAACATCATAATTATACTTAATAAATTGACTTTTTCTTCCACATAAACATCTAAAAGCCTCTCTGTGATTAATGTCCAGGTATTTGGTCAAACATGTGATGTTATTCAATCAGCACAAAAATAATATCAAGATTAATATGAAATGTGACACATTTCCATTAAAGTCAATTCAGTTTTATTTATAAAGCAACAAATCAGAAGTTATCTCAGGGCTGTTTCCACATAGAGCAGGTCTAGACTGAACTCTTTAATCTACAGAGACCCAACATTCCTCCATCAGCAGCAGGAAAAACTCCCCTTTAACAGGAAGAAACCTGCACCAGAACCCGACTCTAGGTAGCGCCGTCTGCCTCGACCGGCTGGGTTGAGACGTACAAGGGAGGTTGTTAATTGTTAATGTCTGACCTCTGACCTGCAGCACTACCATCACCATCACCACCAGACCCCTCTGACGATGATGATGATGATGCCGGGCCTGACGGAGGAGGAGTGCCAGCGATACCGGGAGCTGCTGGGGGTCAGGTGCCAGTACGAGAGACGTAACGACAAGCAGCAGAAGAATGAACCAGACGGCGCCGAAGCGAAAGACGGCGAGGAGAGAAAAGAGGAAGAGAAGGAAGGAGAGGAGCACGCTCCTTCTTCTTCTCCTTCTTCTTCTTTGGCGGTGGACGTGAACTGCAACGAGACGCCGAACGAACACGAGATGGCGCTGATCGAGGAGGAGCTGCGCCACCTGGAGTTCAAGTGCCGCAACATTCTGCGCGCTCAGAAGATGCAGCAGCTCAGAGAGAGATGTCTGAAAGCCTGGATGATGGAGGAGGAGACGGCGGCGGCTGGAGCCGGGCGACCGAGCCCTCCTGAAGCAGGTAACCATGACAACCGCAGACAGTCTGACATCCTGACTGATCAGTTTAGTAACCATGAAACTGTGAGTCATAACCTGATTCACAAACACAGAAAATGTGACGTTTTGAGTAAAACTCTTCCCTTGAAGGTTCGGATAACGATGATGACGACAACGATGAAGACGATCCTCATCGTCACGAGTTGTCAGCCATCAACGAGCTCCCGGAGCGCGAGCGATCGGACGACAAAGACAGCACCAGCGCCTACAACACCGGAGGGGAGAGCTGCCGCAGCACGCCGCCGGTCAGCACCGAGCAGATCCCGCCTCTCCAGGAAGAGGAGGATGAAGGAGGGAGACGACTGATGTCTCCACCTCCTCTCCTCCCCCTCGGTCGCCTCCCCCCTCTGAACTCCCCCCTCACCCCGCGGCGTCACGGGCGGGACCGAGACAGAGAGAGACGCCACTCGAACCTCACCTTCTCCCCGAACACTTACAGGAAGTACGAGACAGCCAATGGAAATGTGGCGCATGGCTCAAGCTCCACCCCCTCTACGCCCTCCAAGTTCAGGTCTTCTTCATGGTTTTTCCTTTTACATGTTTTTAGAATAAACTTTATAAAATGAGTTTATGTATCAGAGCTGGAAGAAGTACTGAGATCCTTTACTGCAGTAAAAGTACATAAGTATTATGAGCTTGATGTAGTTAAAGTATTGCAGTAAAAGTACATAAGTATTATGAGCTTGATGTAGTTAAAGTATTGCAGTAAAAGTACATAAGTATTATGAGCTTGATGTAGTTAAAGTATTGCAGTAAAAGTACATAAGTATTATGAGCTTGATGTAGTTAAAGTATTGCAGTAAAAGTAGTGGTTTGGTCCCTCTGACTGATATATTATTATATATGACATCATTAGATTATTAATAGTGAAGCATCAGTGTTAGAGCAGCATGTTACTGTTGTAGCTGCTGAAGGTGGAGCTAGTTTACACTACTTTATATACAGTTAGCTAGTTTAGTCCAGTGGTTCCCAACCTAGGGGTCGGGCCCCTCCAAAGGGTCAGCAGATAAATCTGAGGGGTGGTGAGATGATTAATGGGAGAGGAAAGAAGAAAAAACAAAGTTCTGATACACAAATCTGTTTTCAGTCTCTAATCTTTGATTTTTGCTGAAATATTGGATCATTTGAACATTTATTGAAATGAAAGCATGTGAGAAGTTTAGAGGGAAAAATCACTATTTGGTGGAGCTGTTAACAACTCATAGACATGTGAAATGTGACCCCGACTACACACTGCTTTTTGTAAGACGTCAAAAGACAAAAAGGTTGGAAACCACTGGTTTCATCTTTAACAATGTGTTGTATTTTAAAAGCTTGTTATATTATCCATTGTGTCAAATCTTCATCTGAAAAGTAACTAAAGCTGTCAAATAAATGTAGTGGAGTAGAAAGTACAATATTTCCCTCTGAAATGTAGAAAGTAGCATCACATGGAAATACTCAAGTACAGTACAAGTACCTCAAACCTGTACTAAAGTACAGTACTTGAGTAAATGTTTCCAGCTCTGTATGTATGAGAGTTACATTTAAATAACACAAGACAACATGATGTTATTACATCATCAGATCTCTGTCCAGAGAGGCGGGGTCATCTTCAAGAAGGGGCGTGGCTGATGGAGGGCGGGGCTCCAGAGCAGGTAAGAAATATCCGTTTCTACATTTGTTAACTGCAGTGATTATTCTCTACAGTAGTGTTTCAATACTCACACAAACAAGACTTCAAAGACTAGAAACTAGAAATTCAGACCAGAGAAAACAAACAAAGTTTTTTCCTGCTCAAGTTTTAAGTTCCTTAATATTATATACATATACATATACATATATATATATATATATTGCTTGTACAATGACAGATAATGGACAGACATTTCTAGCAAAAGATGATCTCCATCAATCTCCTAAATAATGCTATTGAAAGCTTATTTTACAGTCCAGCTACTTGCCTTGCCAGGTGCTGCTGCTCCAGTGTGTTCCTGTCATTCAGTCACAGTTAAGATCATTAACTGACAACGTTTCAAGAACCCAGAATCTCATTTGAAACACTCCCTGCTGTTCTGACAGTATATCAGAAACCATCTGGATAAACATATTCAGTCCAAACTCGTTTCCCAGACTGTGACTCTGCTTCCTGTCCAGACGGGCTGCAGTCACGTCAGGCTTTATTTACGACGTTTGACTGAAAGTTATTCTCACGTCGTGTCCGTTGCAGGTGGAGCCCCTGACAGGCCGGGAGGTGGAAGCGCAGAGTCCAGCCCCTACTTCACCCGGCGACTCCACGGCCACGCCAAACCGTTAGAGCGCTACCAGAGCTGCATGACTCTGCCGTCGGAGGGCCTGGTGGACCCGCTGGACCGGGTGAGAGACAGAGCGAGAGCAGAGGGCGAGGAGAGAGGGATGGGTACAGGCAGCAGCGGCCCGGCCAGCCCCAGGAGTGTGAACAGCGCCCCCTGCGGTCTGGAGGACCGTCGCACGGCCTCCCGGTTAGGACTGGCTTTACCGCTCGGCCTGACGCACTCGTCACCAACCGCCTCCCCGCAACGCATGGAGTGGAAGGTAAATATGAGACTGACAGGCGTCACCAACAGATGTTCAGAGACACTTCAGTTCTCTCAAACTTCTTCCACTCACAAATAGATCTTTTCAGTCTAAATGAGTGTCTGTGTGTTTGCCTGCCTCACATTTAAAGACGATAGTCTGACACAGAGTTTTATTCATGAAAAGATCCCGACAGAACTTCAAAAAGAACATAAACACGTCCAGGATGCAGGAATAAAGACTTCTGTAAAAGACATTTCAGTTTTCAGATTCTCAATACATTTGCAAAAAGTTCTGAAAACAGCTAAACATCTGCACAGTTCTGAACATAATTATATAGTTTAGAAAGGCTCACATCTATGGATGAAAAAGGTCCCACAATTTTATCCATTTAAAATCTATAAACTACAACACAGTAAAGTCTCAATACTTCTGTTTATTGTGATCTATATCTGAGAAATATTATTAATATCTTGATATTGATTTCAGCCACAGCCCTGATGTAAAGTATACAGTCAATGATCTAAACATGTATTAACTGAAGAACTGCTCTGTGAAGTTATCAAATCAAACCCATTTCCTAAATGACGCTGCAAGCATCAAGAGTAGAAATCCTCTTTTCTACACATGATGCTCACAGAGGGCTTAAAGGAAACCTCCCGGCCTGCCTGGAAATGCCTGATTTTATCCCGACTGTGACAAGACAAGAGACTGATGTGTCCCGTTTGTGTTCAGGTGAAGATCCGCAGCGACGGCACTCGCTATGTGGCGAAGCGGCCGGTCCGAGATCGTCTGCTGAAGGCCAGAGCCATGAAGATCAGAGAGGAACGCAGCGGCATGACGACCGACGACGACGCCGCCAGCGAGATGAAACAGGTAGAAGAGCAGAGCTGAGCTCACACAGAGAACAGAGATATAAACATATACACACCTCACCAGCACAGCATCGATCATACAGCGATAAACCTTCTCTGAACTGTGCTCCGTCAGGGCCGATACTGGAGCAAAGAGGAGAGGAAGCAGCAGCTGCTGAGAGCCAGAGAGTACCGACGAAGAAGAGAGTTCATGATGCAGAGCCGCCTGGACTACCTCCGAGGAGACAGGTCGACAAATCCAGTCTGCTGCTGATTTATATGAAGGCTGTAGAGATTGTTTTCTTCATGGTTTGTCACATCCATGAGCTCCAAGTCCAAGTAGGGGAGACCAGGGACAGTTGGCACTGGTACAGTCCATTTGCTATATTATAAACTGCAATGTGTCAACTAGTGAAACAATGTATTTAAGTGGTTTTATGAAATATGTACAGGTTGCAAAACTGATTTAAATAAAGTCACTCCACTGTTACAACTGTCCCAGTATCACCAGCCATGTTTTCACCTCATGTGAACTAGCTTGACTGCTAGTTTGACACATGTTAGCCGTTTCTATTTGTAGCTTATAAAACAGTGATTCTAATAATCATTTGTTTGGATTCCTAGACATTAGATCTCAGCACAGTATCAAAAAAACACTTTTGCTGGTAAGTGTCTCTGGGAGTTTCAAACGTGGCTCCTTTTTTTGTTATGAAGAAGACAATCTAACTGAGCATGTGCAGAGTGAGTGTGGTCACTGTAGCTTGTTTCTGATTGGAGGAATTCAAGGTGTTACAACTGTCCCTGGTCTCCCCTACACAAGAATCACAGACCCGGCACACTACGGGTTTGTGTCAGTGGACGTGGTGTCTGCTGCGTTTAAATGAAGGCTGGTGCTGACCTGAATCAACAACAACATAACAGGCGGAGACTGTAAACAGACGATATGATGTACAGAGTCTGGTGTCGGGCAGATATCTGAGTTCTATCTCTTCTATCTATTTTCTATCTGTCAATCTCAAAATACACACTGCAGAAGCCATAAATGCAAAACAAAGTAAACTCAGTGATACAGAGGGTCCCTGAACCACAGACACAAAACCAAATGAACCAAACAAGGAGCTTCACTCACCAATCAGGTGACACTGAATCCAATCATATCATTTGTAAAATAAATATTATTAAAGTTGATATTATAATGGTGTCTTTGTATCTGGGCTCAGGGACAATATTCATAATCAAATTCAGTTAATGACGTTTAATGTGATATTTAATATGTGAATGAGAAATTAAATCTCTTTGTTTTAATTCCCAGGGACCTTTCATCATCAGCAGGGGGTGCTGAAGACCCTCGTTCATCCCAGCTTCATCCCCCCGGCAACAACATCCTGTTACTGAGCCAGAAGAAGATCATGAAGAAGAGGAACCGCCGGATCCTGGACAACTGGATCACCATCCAGGAGCTGCTGGCTCACGGCTCGAGGTCTCCGGACGGAAAGAAGATATACAACCCTCTGCTTTCTGTGACCACGGTGTGATCTGAGCCAGCCGGAGGAAGAGGAGCCGAAGGAGACAAAAAATATGAAGATTCAGTAGTTCAATGAATCAAAGAAGAAAATGTGGAGATGTTCTGTGTAATACTCAGACTTGGAACAACAATCTGCTTTAAATAATGCGTACGAGCAGAATGAGACAGCAGAGGAATATGCAAAAACATTAAGATGAGAAATGAGAGGATGGAAGCAGCAGGATACCTGAAAAGGGATTGGATCTGTTTTCTGCAGTCAAATAAGCCCATCAGCTGGTGCTGGACTGGATCCTGATCAGGACCACAGTCTCAGGAGCAACAAACACTTTGTTTTAGATTGATCTCTTTCATGACCCTGATTCAAACTTGTAAAAGTCCATTGAAGGCAGCGATAGCAGCTCTTTGCTTATGAAATATGTCACGAGACTATTCCTGAACCTGCAGGACACAGATTTGACCTGCTGGTTGTGAATTTGCTCAGGGTCGTGCAAACTGAGGCCAAGGTGCATCAACATGAGTTAAACATGTTTTAACAGGACTTTATGAATCTACTTCATAAAAGTACAGACAAGAGGACAAATGAGAAATAACAACTGGACGACCGTCTCCTCTCTGCGGTCTGAACATCAGCTTGTCTTCTTCTGACTAACTGAATCAAACCTCATCTGGGAACATTTGGGAACATTTGGGAATTGTTTTGCTCGTCTGTGGCATCATGTTTGTTGGCAAGGTGAGATTTGAATCCTTGCTGAACGCTGCGATGACGTCAGTTACAACCGCACCAAACGCCACGACTGGTCCAAATCACAAGCTGCTGTTGATTTGGACGTTTCATGTTGAAAAGTTGTGGTAATTATTGCAGAGATTTCTTGAATTTATGTTAATTATTGTGATGTTTCCTGGAGTTCGGACACTGAAATGCTTCACAGAGTGTGTAGACTGTGGAGAGATCTTTGAGACTTTGTTCCTGTTTTCATAGAAAGAAGAAAAGAAAACTCAGAGAATGATGATAAATGTTTGGCGGTAACTCTGACGCAGAAACAAATGGACAAAATGAAGTAAAGTATTATTGATACACATGCTGGAAGAAGAAGCAACATTCAGTATAATAATAATCTCTCCAGGAGTTCATCTGTGACAAACAGCTGTTTTATTGATCGGTTGCCTTTTTAATTCGCTGATGATCACTTTCCCAGAATGCATTCTGACTCCTCAGGGAGACTCAAAGCATCGGTTGCAGCTGCATTCTGGGTAATTTTCTGCTCCTATATGATTGTGATTTTCGTTCACAGTGTTTTAACCGTGCTGGACTCGTGTCCAGTCAGATATTTATATGAGTAATGAAACGCATGAATTAAATATTGAACGTTGTGAATTATTGGACATAATTCTTGAAGCTAAAGTAGTGTAGTGTACAAACCTTTGTGCAGACATTTTTAGTAGTGAAGACATTAAATGCTGAGTTAATTGATTAAAATGAAGTGAAATCAGACGTGAAGTTCTCTCTGCTCTTTATTTGAGTCATAAAACTAACGTGTTGACCTGACTGATCAGCTGTCACAGTAAAACACCAGAAATCCACTTCTGACTGGAGACAAACTAACTTCTCTTAATTCTCTGATGTACTTTGACTCTGGGTTAGTATTATAACTGACTGACGACTGTAATAAAAGCACTGCATTGTTTTACAGATGAAATAAGATTTGAAAGTATCCTGTAAACAGCTGTAAGGTTCCCTTATTAGCTTCTCTCTGAGCTCTCAACCTCATTTTAAGGTCTTTGTCAGCAGATGGAGAAAACTCCAACTGAGTTCAACATTATCAGACACTAAACTGTTGGTGGATTTTATTTGCTTCAGTCCTGCCAGTGGAGGAAAGAAACACCAGTAACGTCTACAGGCTGAGCAACAACAGCAAGGTCATGACTAAATGCAGCGTTGTCATCGTGAAACAAATATTATTTCTCACACTGGACCAAAGCTTTACTGCAATGATCTGGAAATATAAGAATTATTTATAGTCAATCATCTGTCATGTTTGCAGCTGATCTAAAGCAGTTCACACATCAGGCTCAACAGTCAGGACTTGATGCTACGACACTATTTACATGTTCATTCACTGGTTTCATCAGACTGTAACAAGCAGCATGTTTGCTCCCTGCTGGACCACAACTCAGGACACATTTTCAACTAAGGAATTAATAGAGTACCTTCCTACCTTCTGTACTGATACAGCCTAGCCTGTAGATGGTGCAGCAGCACTACTATATGGCAGTGCACTGTGATGTATGTAGGCAGGGAAGAACGACAATAAAACAAGGCTCTATGTGAAAGTCATCTAGCGTGACTAGCAGTCATTACACCTTCATGGAGGCGCAACCACCAACACAACCACCAACACAACCACAAGCACAAGCACCAACACAAGCACCAACACAACCACCAACACAACCACCAGCACAAGCACCAACACAACCACCAACACAAGCACCAACACAAGCACCAACACAACCACCAACACAACCACAAGCACAAGCCTGAACACAACCACCAACACAACCACCAGCACAACCACCAACACAACCACAAGCACAAGCTCGAACACAACCACCAACACAACCACCAACACAACCACCAGCACAACCACCAGCACAACCACCAGTACAACCACCAACACAACCACCAGCACAACCACCAACACAACCACCAACACAACCACAAGCACAAGCTCGAACACAACCACCAACACAACCACAACCACAAGCTCGAACACAACCACCAACACAACCACAAGCACAAGCTCGAACACAACCACCAACACAACCACCAACATAACCACCAGCACAAGCTCGAACACAATCACCAACACAACCACCAGCACAACCACCAGTACAACTACCAACACAACCACCAGCACAACCACCAGCACAACCACCAGCACAACCACAAACACAACCACCAGCACAACCACCAGCACAACCACCAACATAACCACCAGCACAACCACCAGCACAACCACCAGCACAACCACAAACACAACCACCAGCACAACCACCAGCACAACCACCAACATAACCACCAGCACAACCACCAGCACAACCACCAGCACAACCACCAACACAACCACCAACATAACCACCAGCACAACCACCAGCACAACCACCAGCACAACCACCAACACAACCACCAACACAACCACAAGCACAAGCCTGAACACAACCACCAACACAACCACCAGCACAACCACCAACACAACCACCAGCACAACCACCAACACAACCACCAGCACAACCACCAGCACAACCACCAGTACAACCACCAACACAACCACCAGCACAACCAAAAGCACAAGCTCGAACACAACCACCAACACAACCACCAACACAACCACCAGCACAACCACCAACACAACCACCAACACAACCACCAACATAACCACCAGCACAACCACCAGCACAACCACCAGCACAACCACCAACACAACCACCAACACAACCACAAGCACAAGCCTGAACACAACCACCAACACAACCACCAGCACAACCACCAACACAACCACCAGCACAACCACCAACACAACCACCAGCACAACCACCAGCACAACCACCAGTACAACCACCAACACAACCACCAGCACAACCAAAAGCACAAGCTCGAACACAACCACCAACACAACCACAAACACAACCACCAACACAACCACCAGCACAACCACCAACACAACCACCAGCACAACCACCAGCACAACCACCAGCACAACCACCAACACAACCACCAACACAACCACCAACACAACCACCAGCACAACCACCAACACAACCACCAACACAACCACCAACACAACCACCAGCACAACCACAAACACAACCACAAGCACAAGCTCGAACACAACCACCAACACAACCACCAGCACAACCACCAGCACAACCAAAAGCACAAGCTCGAACACAACCACCAACACAACCACAAACACAACCACCAACACAACCACCAGCACAACCACCAACACAACCACCAGCACAACCACCAACACAACCACCAGCACAACCACCAACACAACCACCAGCACAACCACAAACACAACCACAAGCACAAGCTCGAACACAACCACCAACACAACCACCAGCACAACCACAAGCACAACCACAAGCACAAGCTCGAACACAACCACTAGCACAACCACAAGCACAACCACAAGCACAACCAGTGAGTCACCTTTCTCTTCATTGACCCCATGACCTTTCCTCTGGCTCCATCCAGGAGAGCAGCTAACGTGTCAGGCATACTGTCATACTGCACACACCGCCACTTTCATCACTACAGTAGAATTACTAACTAACATATGAGCTGAAATGTTTTTAATAATAAATCTCACTAACAAGCATTTGATGATTTGAAGATACTTTACAAATGTGTAAAACTTTTAAATTAGCTTAAATGTGACATTTCCTTCAGGATTGTGAAAGATTCACAAACCATGAACAAACATATGAGCACAAGTATGAAGAAGCTTTTTGAGATATACTATATAAATAAATCAGAGCTAAATGACTCTCTGGACCGTAAACACTTTGTGAAATTGTGCGGCTAAAGAAAGATCATAGAAACAAAGAAGACGTGAAGACTGTGATGAGCAACTGTTCACCTGTTTTCTCGCTCTGCTGCTGCTCCAAATTCTCAGAGACTCGCATGGAAAAGTCTGGAGCTGAGAACGATAAAACACAACTCAGCAATAGACTCACAACGGGAGAGGAGATATGGGTTCTACTGTGGTTCTGCTGTGGTTCTGCTGTGGGTTCTACTGTAGTTCTGCTGTGTGTTCTGCTGTGGTTCTGCCGTGGGTTCTACTGTGGTTCTGCTGTGGGTTCTACTGTGGGTTCTACTGTGGTTCTGCTGAGGTTCTGCTGTGGTTCTGCTGTGGGTTCTACTGTGGTTCTGCTGTGTGTTCTGCTGTACTGTGGTTCTGCTGTGGTTCTACTGTGGGTTCTACTGTGGTTCTAATGTGGTTCTGCTGTGGTTCTGCTGTGGTTCTGCTGTGGGTTGTACTGTGGTTCTACTGTGGTTCTACTGCGGTTCTACTGTAGTTCTGCTGTGTGTTCTGCTGTGGGTTCTGCTGTGGGTTCTGCTGTGGTTCTACAGTGGTTCTGCTGTGGGTTCTGCTGTGGGTTCTGCTGTGACTCTACAGTGGTTCTGCTGTGTGTTACCTGCACCTGTGGGTCGGATGGCGATGGAAGGGATGGCTGAGGCAGGTGCACAGCTTCCTGGACCGGAGAGGGAAGTGTGTGTCATTGATTGGTCGGCTGATACGAGTGATGGAAACAGCAGGAGAGTCCAGTTTGGTTTTGAAGTGGACGGATCAATGAAGTGGATGAATGATGATGAAACAGAAGGAATCAGACATTGAACACATATGAGTGAATTAGCATCATGTGGGACATTTCTTGCATTTCACACTTCCGGAATATACTGCGATATGAAAAGCTAATACATTAAATCTGAAATCATTACATCAGTAGTCTGAGTCTCAGACAGTCTTCCTCATGTGGGACACTGACGAGTCTTTTTAAAAGGCCAAAACCAGCTTGATTTTAACAGCCCCAGTTATTGAAGATCAGTTGCCCTTCACCTTAAATATCTAAAACAATGAGCTGGAGGAAAGAACTGTTGTTTTTGCACATCTGTTCCCCTGCACATGTTGCCTGACTGAAGGACTTTCAGAACTGTCCCGCTTTATAAATCATATTTCCTAAAGCAGGACAATGGAAACTTAGACTGAAATAACAAATATAGAATATATTTACACCATATTATAATATTTTCTGATGAACAAACATGTCATAAACACATCCTGATCAAAACTAGCAGGACACTGTGTGACACTATGTGACTGACCTTTGGGTGGCCTTCACTCTGGGTACTTTTTGTTTGAAGATTGCATCACCATGATCATGAATGGAAATCTGAGAAGTCATGTGATGTTGATCATATGACATCACAGCTTTTATTAACCCACAGTTTTATTGACTTTCAGATCAGATCTGTGATGCTGATCTTAACCGTCTGGCAGGGATTCGGTGCAGAAGTCACGTTGACGCCACAGCTGTACAGTCCTGAGTCAGACTTGGACAGGTCCACAATGGTCACATAAAACACTCCGTTCTTCTCGTAGTCGATCCTGTATCTGCCTCTCTGAGCTCTGAACTCACTGCTTTCTATAAGAACGTCCTGCTTTTTACACGCGTCCCTACAGAAGAACAAGTTGAAGAGTCCAGCTGAAGGAGCAGAGCATCTGACTGTGATACTTCCACCTTCGGTTCCAGTACAAACACTGATCACTGGATCTCTGAGAGTTGTGTTTCCATCACACATTGCTGTAGGACGGATGAAGACTCATATTAGGACTGTTTGGTAATAACAAAAATAAGAATAACATTATTTATTTTTAACACACACACACACACACATATATATATATATATATACATTATGAACATGTTTCACAAAAGATGAAAAGATAAAGTACAAAATAATAGAAATTAAGATTAAAATGAGGAGCAATTTAAGAACAATTGTTCTGGGGAGAGATTTAAATGAAGATAAACAACCAGCTTCCCTGATGTCGTCTGGCAGTTTGTTCTTGTTTTTAGTCTTTAACTGAGATTTACTGTCAGACTGCACAATGGCACAATTTGCCCCAAAGTAGGGGTACAATGAGCATGGGGATGGGGTAAATAGTGCTACCATTAAATACTGATATAAAAAATTACACAAAATCAAACAAATTAATTGTAAAATTAAAAATAATTTTGAACTGTATTAATGCCATCAATTCAACAAAGGCAAAAACTTGTACTTTTAAGTAAAATCATATGTTTGTGTCTTGTTGTTCAACATGTCACCTCAACATTTTCAGTAAAGATTAAACTGTGATCTTTGTGTGGTAGCTACAGAAAGAATGTGTGTAAATGTGCTTTTATAAAGGAAAACCTGGTCCAGGTCTGAGTGCTGGACCCCTACAGTGAGGGGGTCTGGGGGCTCTGTTATGCTGGGATGGTTTGGGTCCACTTGTCCCCTTAGAGGGAAGGGTCACTGCTAATCAATACAAAGTAGTTGTGAGTGATCAGCTTTATCCTGTGATGAAACATGTCTATCCTGATGGGAGTGGTCTCTTCCAGGATGATGATGATGGTTTGATGAGGATTAAATGATGTGAATCATGTTATGACCTTCACAGTCACCAGATCTCAACCCAGCTGACGTGTTAGACAGCGCTCTACATCATCATCATCACAGCACCACATGAGGAAGATCTTTATGAACAATGATGAAGAGTTCAGAGACTGTAGGATCAATACCAAGGAGCTCTGAAGCTGTTCTGCTGGTCCCACACCTTACTGAGACACTTTATGTCGGCTTTTCCTTTAATTTGTCGACAGTGTGCATGTGCAGCATGTTTGTTTGTGGCTTAAACTTAACATTAGTCAACAATTAGGTATTTATTCATGAGGATTGTAGGACTTGTAACAGGGATCAAACATGAACAGGGTCTCTAGTCCCTAGAATATCAGAAAATAATTTTGGGGGTAAATTGAGTCATTGACTCAACATCACTGGCACGTTTTACTCCACTACCTCCACTTAGACAAAACTGTTTCACACAGTGGCTCAGATCCACAATTATGCTGAGTTTATGGCCTTGTTTTGTAGCTTATATTGACTTAAATTAACATGTAATAATGTCCAAAACTTATCTTTTTTTAATTTAGATACAAGACTGATAACTTTAGTAACATGATGAATTCACTTGGCATGACAAAAATCTTTTTTTTTTGCTCTGTTTTGCTGACCACTCTCTCCATGTGCTTGAGTCCAAGAGGGATTGAGTAATGTGAACTATTCTTCCTTAATTTGTGGTCACATGATTACTTTTGCTTATGGTTGCCTAGATACAGGGGGTGGCTTATTTTACCCCGTTCTTCCCTAAGCTGTTTCTACTGTATTCATTTAAACAGAGTAGATGTTCATGGTTTGGACTTTATTTAATTTTATTTTTGTCATCACAACTTGAACAAAATGATTGAATAAATAATTAAATAAATAAACAGTGTTGGCACATTTTTATTTCTTATACTATAAATGCTGAGTTTTTAAATAAAAGGCTTCACTCTAAAACAAAGGTGACTGTACTCTCTCTTTAATGTCAGCATTGTTATAAAAATGATGATTACACTGTGTATGAGTGTTACTATTTAAACTGGATCATGATGAATTGTTCCTGTGTTGTACAGCAGCAACTCTGCAACATCAGCAGACTCATCAGCCAAGGTTAAAGGATGTTCAGTATTATATTTGTAAAGAGGAAGATGTAGAAATTGCCAAGTAGTCTCAGACAGTCTTCCTCATGTGGGACACTGACGAGTCTTTTTAAAAGGCCAAAACCAGCTTGATTTTAACAGCCCCAGTTATTGAAGACCAGTTGCCCTTCACCTTAAATATCTAAAACAATGAGCTGGAGGAAAGAACTGTTGTTTTTGCACATCTCTTCCCCTGCACATGTTGCCTGACTGAAGGACTTTCAGAACTGTCCCACTTTATAAATCATATTTCCTAAAGCAGGACAATAGAAAATTAGACTGAAATAACAAATATAGAATATATTTACACCATATTATAATATTTTCTGATGAACAAACATGTCATAAACACATCCTGATCAAAACTAGCAGGACACTGTGTGACACTATGTGACTGACCTTTGGGTGGCCTTCACTCTGGATACTTTTTGTTTGAAGATTGCATCACCATGATCATGAATGGAAATCTGAGAAGTCATGTGATGTTGATCAATATTATATTTGTAAAGAGGAAGATGTAGAAATTAGAATTGCTTGGAGACAGGGTGAGACATGTCATACGGGGGTCAGTTGGGCAGGAGAACTGAAAACAGACATGACGTTATCTATAAGTCTGTATTTGATAGATTAAGAAAGAACTGTAATAAAACCCTGTTGTAAGCGCTCCACTGGGAGCCTTTCTCTTTGTAACCTCATCCTGTGTGTTGCATTGTGAAACGCTCCTTCTTGTACAAGAAAATAAATTCTGTTAAAGTTTGATACTTCGGCTCTGGTCTCTATTGTTTAATGGTCATTACGAAGAAATTCTTTAATGTCAGCATGACACAACACACTCAGTAAGAATCTGTTTTATTAGTCAATGCAAGCAGACAAAGAAGGATTCAGAAAGGATCAATAGTTAATCTCTGTCGCTGTCTGACTCATCATTTCCATATAAAGTGTGCATCAAATGGCAAAAGATGATATAGAAATGATACAGAATAGACTCGATGCCTGTTGGTCCGCTGGTCTGGAGGCCGGAGCAAAGCTCAATATGTGGAACACTGAAAAAAAAAAATAAAATCAACAGTTTCATTATCAAGTCATGAAATAACAGCAGAGCTGAAATATATGTTGTTCCTGACATTCTGTGTTTTGGATCAGAAGGTCAGATGGATGTTAGAGTGTCGCTCACATTGTGCTTCCAGTCTACAAACATCCTCTCAGACTCTCGTTCAGTTAAACTCAAACCCAGACGGACAGATGAGTTCTGTGTTCAGGTCAAATCTGCAGTAAAGACTCATGTACAACAGGGACGAGTGCTGCACGCTAGCTGAGGCTGTGCATCAGTCCCTCTAGTGTTTCTGTGATTCGTATGACTCTCCACAGCGCCACATATTGCTCATGTAGTTCAGCTCAAGTTTAAACACCGTTCTTCATCTGCTACCCAACCTGTAACCATAGCAACATTAAACAGCACAGCTGCCAGAGCTGACTCATTATAAACTGCAGCGAGCAAAGCTGAGTTATCAACTTGCTAAACTGTGTTTTTCCTGAAGGCTTGAAGGAAGAAGCTGTTTGATAGTCTGGCAGACCTGGCACACATGTTCTGGAGCCTCCTTCCAGATGTCAGTGATGGTGGGAGGTTCCAGCTACTATGTTGGAGGCCTTTCAGACACAGTTATGATGGAGAGAGAGACGCCTATGATCCTGTCTGCACTGTTCACTGTTCACTGTTCACTGTTCACTGAGACTTTGCAGTTCTCGTACCAGGCAGTGATACAGATCACAAAACCAAAGGCGTGACCAGTCCACTATAAACACCTTGGCACTACCTTCGATCACAAGCTCACCTTTGAGACCAGTGGTGAGCTGATACTCTCCAACTGCCAACAACACCTGTTCTTCCTCAGGAAGATGAGGAAGTTCCAGGTCCAGCCATCGGTCCTGTTTGTTGGAGGTAGATTATGTCCATCTTTGCTGTCTGAACATCAGCTTGTCTTCTTCTGACTAACTGAATCAAACCTCATTTGGGAACATTTGGGAACATCTGGGAACATTTGGAGATTGTTTTGCTCGTCTATGGCATCGTGTTTGTTGGCAGGTGAGATCTGTCATGAACCCTTGCTGAATGCTGTGATAACGTAGCAGACACGGGCTGATGGCGCCACCTAGAGTCGGGTTCTGCTTGAGGTTTCTTCCCGTTAAAGGGGAGTTTTTCCTGCTGCTGATGGAGGAATGTTGGGTCTCTGTAGATTAAAGAGTTCAGTCTAGACCTGCTCTATGTGGAAACAGCCCTGAGATGACTTCTGTTGTGATTTGTTGCTTTATAAATAAAACTGAATTGACTTGACGTAAGTTACCATGACACAAAACGCCACAACTGATCCAAATCACAAACTGTCTGTTGATTTGGACATTTCATGTAGAAAAGTTGCAGTAATTTAGCAAAATTGCAGCAGCGTTAATTACTGCGATCTCACAATTGCAGTTTCCTGGAGGGGCTGATAAACACTGTGGTGCTTCATGCTTTATGCTTGTTTTATGCAACATTCAGTAACATACATGAAGTCTGACTGACTCAGGATTTAGAAAATACTTGATCCAAAGGATTTTGCTGTGCGGCTAAAACAACAACACCGCTGTGTCTCAGAGTTTTGGTCTGGTTGAAGAAAAACATGGCGACAGTCATTTGTTTTCTATTTCTTAAATGTGACTTTCAAGAGGCAAAAACTTCACTGTGATCGAGTGTCAGCAACAGGAGCTGAGATGGGGAAGTAAGAGTTACAGGAAGTCACCTCAATGTTCTCAGTGTAGGACGACTCTGCGATGTTTAATCCTGTAGAAGAAGAAGTAAAAAGGTGTTTTGTTGTGTGTTTGTTTATCTGAAGGAGTAATTAGTGAAGGAACAGGCAGAAGTGGCTCACCAGAGGAGTTCCTTTTGATCTTTCTGTAGAGGAGCAGTAAAACAGCCACCAGCACAACAAGCCCGGCCAGACATAGAACCAGAGGAAGGAGGTAACCTGGACGACACACACAGACGTCTCAAATACTGATTTACATCATATTGAACACAACACTCCTGTCACCTTTCTCTTTATTGACCCCATGACCTTTCCTCTGGCTCCATCCAGGAGAGCAGCTAACATGTCAGGCATACTGTCATACTGCACACACCGCCACTTTCACCACTACAGTAGAATTACTAACATATGAGCTGAAATGTTTTTAATAATAAATCTCACTAACAAGCATTTGATGATTTGAAGGTACTTTACAAATGTGTAAAACTTTTAAATTAGCTTAAATGTGACATTTCCTTCAGGATTGTGAAAGATTCACAAACCATGAACAAACATATGAGCACAAGTATGAAGAAGCTTTTTGAGATATACTATATAAATAAATCAGAGCTAAATGACTCTCTGGACCGTAAACACTTTGTGAAATTGTGCGGCTAAAGAAAGATCATAGAAACAAAGAAGACGTGAAGACTGTGATGAGCAACTGTTCACCTGTTTTCTCGCTCTGCTGCTGCTCCAAATTCTCAGAGACTCGCTTTGAAAAGCCTCGACCTGAGAACGATAAAACACAACTCAGCAATAGACTCACAACGGGAGAGGAGATATGGGTTCTACTGTGGTTCTGCTGTGGTTCTGCTGTGGGTTCTACTGTGGTTCTGCTGTGGTTCTATTGTGGGTTCTACTGTGGTTCTGCTGAGGTTCTGCTGTGGTTCTGCTGTGGGTTCTACTGTGGTTCTGCTGTGGGTTCTACTGTGGTTCTACACTGGTTCTGCTGTGCCTATTTATAATGTGTATTATTATTATTATTATTATTATTATTACCATTAGCAGTTCTACTGTGATTTCTACTGTGGTTCTACTGTGGTTCTACTGTGGTTCTGCTGTGGGTTCTACTGTGGATTCAGCTGTGGGTTCTGCTGTGGTTCTACAGTGGTTCTGCTGTGGGTTCTGCTGTGGTTCTACTGTGGTTCTACTGTGGTTCTGCTGTGGGTTCTACTGTGGTTCTACTGTGGTTCTGCTGTGGGTTCTACTGTGGGTTCTGCTGTGGTTCTACAGTGGTTCTGCTGTGGGTTCTACTGTGGGTTCAGCTGTGGTTCTGCTGTGGGTTCTGCTGTGGTTCTACAGTGGTTCTGCTGTGGGTTCTGCTGTGGGTTCTGCTGTGTGTTCTGCTGTGGGTTCTGCTGTGGTTCTACAGTGGTTCTGCTGTAGGTTCTGCTCTGTGTTCTACTCTGGGTTCTGCTGTGGGTTTACAAATGTGTAAAACTTTTAAATTAGCTTAAATGTGACATTTCCTTCAGGATTGTGAAAGATTCACAAACCATGAACAAACATATGAGCACAAGTATGAAGAAGCTTTTTGAGATATACTATATAAATAAATCAGAGCTAAATGACTCTCTGGACCGTAAACACTTTGTGAAATTGTGCGGCTAAAGAAAGATCATAGAAACAAAGAAGACGTGAAGACTGTGATGAGCAAATGTTCACCTCCTTTCGTTTCCCCCCGCCGCCTCCACGTATCCCCATAGTCTGGCCAGTCTGGCCAGTCTCGACCTGAGAACGATAAAACACAACTCAGCAATAGACTCATAACGGGAGAGGAGATATGGGTTCTACTGTGGTTCTACACTGGTTCTGCTGTGCCTATTTATAATGTGTATTATTATTATTATTATTATTATTATTATTATTATTATTATTATTATTATTATCATTAGCAGTTCTGCTGTGGTTCTACTTTGGTTCTACTGTGAATTCTACTGTGGTTCTACTGTGGGTTCTGCTGTAGGTTCTGCTGTGCCTATTTATAATGTGTATTATTATTATTATTATTATTATTATTATTATTATTATTATTATCATTAGCAGTTCTGCTGTGGTTCTACTGTGGTTCTACTGTGAATTCTACTGTGGTTCTACTGTGGGTTCTGCTGTAGGTTCTGCTGTGTGTTCTACAGTGGTTCTACAGTGGTTCTGCTGTAGGTTCTGCTGTGTGTTCTACTGTGGGTTCTGCTGTGGGTTCTACTGTGTTTCTGCTGTAGGTTCTGCTGTGGGTTCTGCTGTGGCTCTACTGTGGTTCTGCTGTAGGTTCTGCTGTGTGTTCTGCTGTGGTTCTACTGTGGTTCTACTGTGGTTCTGCTGTGTGTTCTGCTGTGGGTTCTGCTGTGGTTCTACTGTGGTTCTGCTGTGGGTTCTAGCAAAGCAGCTCCAGAGTCAAATTATAAATCAGGGACAATAAAGAAAAATAGATCACACAATAAATGATCAAAATAAAGAGATGACAACACGTTGATTGATTGATCTTTGATTACAGATTTAGATGCATAAAAGTTTTTGAAACAAATGTGATCATGAACAGCTGAAGAGAGAAAGCACACGTTGCATCTCAGTGGACGAAGGACACCAGTGGAGGAAGACACTAAACTTTGTTCCCTTTCTTAGTCAGCCAATCAAGAATCAATTGATCCTGAATCCAATCAGACACTAAGAATCTGAATCAAATTGAACTGTGAGGTTCCCAGAGATTCCCGCCCCTGGAGCTGTGCTTACCTGCACCTGTGGGTAGGATGGCGATGGAAGGGATGGCTGAGGCAGGTGCACAGCTTCCTGGACCGGAGAGGGAAGTGTGTGTCATTGATTGGTCGGCTGATACGAGTGATGGAAACAGCAGGAGAGTCCAGTTTGGTTTTGAAGTGGACGGATCAATGAAGTGGATGAATGATGATGAAACAGAAGGAATCAGACATTGAACACATATGAGTGAATTAGCATCATGTGGGACATTTCTTGCATTTCACACTTCTGGAATATACTGCGATATGAAAAGCTAATACATTAAATCTGAAATCATTACATCAGTAGTCTGAGTGCCAAGTAGTCTCACACAGTCTTCCTCATGTGGGACACTGACGAGTCTTTTTAAAAGGCCAAAACCAGCTTGATTTTAACAGCCCCAGTTATTGAAGATCAGTTGCCCTTCACCTTAAATATCTAAAACAATGAGCTGGAAGAAAGAACTGTTGTTTTTGCACATCTGTTCCCCTGCACATGTTGCCTGACTGAAGGACTTTCAGAACTGTCCCGCTTTATAAATCATATTTCCTAAAGCAGGACAATGGAAAATTAGACTGAAATAACAAATATAGAATATATTTACACCATATTATAATATTTTCTGATGAACAAACATGTCATAAACACATCCTGATCAAAACTAGCAGGACACTGTGTGACACTATGTGACTGACCTTTGGGTGGCCTTCACTCTGGGTACTTTTTGTTTGAAGATTGCATCACCATGATCATGAATGGAAATCTGAGAAGTCATGTGATGTTGATCATATGACATCACAGCTTGTATTAACCCACAGTTTTATTGACTTTCATTAGTTTGAGGAAGATCTGAACCCACCGGAGCGTCGGTGTCCCACATAACAGCGATTCACCTCCTGAACAGAAACTCACCGTCTATGACGCTGATCTTAACCGTCTGGCAGGGATTCGGTGCAGAAGTCACGTTGACGCCACAGCTGTACAGTCCTGAGTCAGACTTGGACAGGTCCGCAATGGTCACATCAAACACTCCGTTCTTCTCGTAGTCGATCCTGTATCTGTCTCTCTGAGCACTGAACTTACTGCTTTCTATAAGAACGTCCTGCTTTTTACACGCGTCCCTACAGAAGAACAAGTTGAAGAGTCCAGCTGAAGGAGAAGAGCATCTGACTGTGATACTTCCACCTTCGGTTCCAGTACAAACACTGATCACTGGATCTCTGAGAGTTGTGTTTCCATCACACATTGCTGTAGGATGGATGAAGACTCATATTAGGACTGTTTGGTAATAACAAAAATAAGAATAACATTATTTATTTTTAACACACACACAGATATATATATATATATATATATATATATATATATATAATGAACATGTTTCACAAAAGATGAAAAGATAAAGTACAAAATAATAGAAATTAAGATTAAAATGAGGAGCAATTTAACAACAATTGTTCTGGGGAGAGATTTAAATGAAGATAAACAACCAGCTTCCCTTATGTCGTCTGGCAGTTTGTTCTTGTTTTTAGTCTTTAACTGAGATTTACTGTCAGACTGCAGGAAGCAGGATTAGTTTGTTCATCCTGAGATGACGGAGACTCTGGCTGTCAGTTTCAGAGAGAGAGTAAGTTGACACTCTGGGCCAGTTACCGTGGTAACTTAAACTCTGGGTCAATTACCGTGGTCCCTGAGTGTCAGTTACCACGGTAACTGACAATCTGGATGAATTACCGTGGTAACTGACACTCTGGGTCAGTTATCATGGTAACTGACACTGTGGTTCAGTTACTGTAATAACTGACAATCTGGATCAATTACCGTGGTAACTGACACTCTAATTCAGTTACCACAGTAACTTACAATCTGGGTCAATTACCGTGGTAACTGACACTCTGGGTCAGCTGACATTTTTTGCACTTCTGCTGATGGCAGTTCTCAGGACGGTGAAGGTGGGAATAATTCTACTAGTATTACTAGTGCGGTTATTTATTTTATAGTTTATTCTTTTAAATGTATAATAATAATAGTTGAACTGCTGCTTAAGTTGTCTGTTTTTTTCTTTTTTTTTCTGTAAAGCATAGATGGTTCTATATTGATGCTTTTGATTCATATCCTGCACTGTAACTGTCATTGTCCTGTTTTATGTCTGATTCTATTTTAGCTCATTTTTTATTTTCTATTTAACTCTTTTCTCTTGTATTTAAAAATCTTTTTATAATGTATTTCTTTTAAATTTTTGATGTCTTTAATGTTTTATGCAAACCTCTTTTATTGCCTTGTTGTTGAAATGTGCTGCATAAATAAACTTGCCTTGCTGTGCCTATTAATAATGTGTATTATTATTATCATTAGCAGTTGCAGTGGTTGTAGTTTTAGATGCACTAATATTATTCACATGTAGTTCACTGTTAGGAAATAAAAACTCACCGTCTGTAACTCTGACTTCAAACTCTCGCTCTGACTGTGGACAGGAAGCGTTGCCTAAACCACATCTGTACCGTCCAGAGTCGGACTGATCCAGCTGTGTGATTTTCACATAAAATACATTGAATTCTGTGTCATAATTAATGCTGTATTTGCCCTTCTGGGCTCTGACGCCTCTGGTCTCGAGGATAATCTTTTCCTTCGCATGCTCCTTGACGAAGAACTTGGGGCTTTGAGAGGAATTAAAGAAGCATCCAAAAGACAAATCGTCTCCTTCAGTTTTAGTGAAGACGGAGATGCTGCAGAGTCCTCCTGAGAAGATAGAAACACACATCATCACTTCTCACCTCCACAGCTTCTTTACAAGAAGCTAAACCGCAGCATGAAAGTACTTCAACATTTTAAAAGTACAGAATTTAAGCATCAAAAGTTAAAGTATCATTAAGCTCATTATGCAGAATTTAATCAATCATCAATCAATCAAACTTACAGCACCTTGCATGCAGCTTACAGATGACTGACGAGCCAATAATGAGACAGAACTAATGCAAACAAACGTAGAGACTAAAAACACGTGAAAAAGTCCTAAAACCATTGCAAATAGATTTAAAATAAAATTGGAACCAGACACAACAGATTAGAAGGAATGTAACATTTCAGAGGATGATATATATTATAAAGGATTAACATGTTCACAGCATTTTACTGTTGCAGCAGGTTGAGCTAAAGCTAATTAACTACTATTTAGGTCAAATTACATCTTATAAGCTATTCATGTTTTGTATTCATATTACTGTAAAATACATCAGTGAGCATTTTATTAGCAACACCTGCACATAATGTCACCTGCACAGTTGCCAGGTTTGAGTTTTTTCTGTGAAAAGAGGGAAAGAGATGGATATGGATGATCTGACAGCCTAGTTATAGTTAAAAGTTCTTTACTGAACAAAACTAACATGAGTGAGTTTATATTTTGTTTAAATTTCAGGTGTTGTTTAAAAGGTGTTTTTAGCTAATTTGTGACTTTATTAAAATTAAGACACCTGATCCTTTTTAAAGAAGAACCAAAGTTTCATAATACAAATGTTCTGCAATCAATATTCTGTTAGTTGCAGGAAACTTGATCTTCAGCCAAAATCAACAAACTGTAGGAACAAAACTACAGAATCTCAGGCCGGTTTAAACCGCTGCTTCATATGTTCATTATTAATATACAGATTATTAAGATACATAATCAATATAGAAGAGATTCCTGTTGTCACACTCTACATGTGTGTGTGTGTGTGTGTGTGTGTGTGTGTGTGTGTGTGTGTGTGTGTGTGTGTGGAAGGAAAAGAGAAAGAGAGCAAGAGCACATATGCAACAGTTTATTTTGGCATCCAAACAACTGTCCCAAAGTTAAAAACAAACCTTAAATAAATAACACACACACACAGTCTAAGCTGTGTCTAATATTCAGACTATTGATTGAATGTGTGAAATAACTTTCACTGCGTCTGTATAATAATTTTCTTCTTCAGTCTTTAAATTCATTGTAATAAACGAGTGAAAATAAACATGTTGAGTCTTGCTGCTGCTGTTCTGCAGTTTGTTATATTGAGTCCAGTACAGTACTGGAGTCCAGTCCAGTACAGCACTGGAGTGCAGCCAGTCCAGTACAGTACTAGAGTCCAGTCCAGTACAGCACTGGACTCCAGCACTGTACAGTACTCCAGTACAGTACTGTACAGTACTCTATATATATATACATATATATATATATATATATATATATATATATATATAGGTTTCATAAAAGTAGATTTTATGGCAGAGCTGATGTGTTGGTTTGCAGTAAATACAGGTGTTCCTAATAAACTGCTCACTCAGTGCAAATCTGCAAAACACCCAGAAACTGTATTAATTAGTGATGAAAACTCTGAAATGTAGAGCAACAGAAAGCAGAGTTACTCAACTAAATTACAAGTAAACCTAAAAACATTAACATTTGAGAATTGTGGTGATAGAATACATAACAGAATTATTAAATGTTTTAGAGTAAACAGAAACATTTAACAATAAATCAGTTCTCACCTGAGAAGAAGCAGAGCAGCAGAAGATGAAAGTTATTCATTCTGAACTTCATTCTGATGCAGAGATGACATCCAGTCTGATCAAACAGCTTTATAATCCCCCCGCCCCGCCCCCCGCCACCTCCTCCCGACACTCCCCCACCCTCCCCCACCCCTTCCCAACACTCCCCTCCCAACACTCCCCTCCCAACACTAAATAATGCGTACGAGCAGAATGAGACAGCAGAGGAATATGCAAAAACATTAAGATGAGAAATGAGAGGATGGAAGCAGCAGGATACCTGAAAAGGGATTGGATCTGTTTTCTGCAGTCAAATAAGCCCATCAGCTGGTGCTGGACTGGATCCTGATCAGGACCACAGTCTCAGGAGCAACAAACACTTTGTTTTAGATTGATCTCTTTCATGACCCTGATTCAAACTTGTAAAAGTCCATTGAAGGCAGCGATAGCAGCTCTTTGCTTATGAAATATGTCACGAGACTATTCCTGAACCTGCAGGACACAGATTTGACCTGCTGGTTGTGAATTTGCTCAGGGTCGTGCAAACTGAGGCCAAGGTGCATCAACACGAGTTAAACATGTTTTAACAGGACTTTATGAATCTGCTTCATAAAAGTACAGACAAGAGGACAAATGAGAAATAACAACTGGACGACCGTCTCCTCTCTGCGGTCTGATCATCAGCTTGTCTTCTTCTGACTAACTGAATCAAACCTCATCTGGGAACATTTGGGAATTGTTTTGCTCGTCTGTGGCATCATGTTTGTTGGCAAGGTGAGATTTGAATCCTTGCTGAACGCTGCGATGACGTCAGTTACAACCGCACCAAACGCCACGACTGGTCCAAATCACAAGCTGCTGTTGATTTGGACGTTTCATGTTGAAAAGTTGTGGTAATTATTGCAGAGATTTCTTGAATTTATGTTAATTATTGTGATGTTTCCTGGAGTTCGGACACTGAAATGCTTCACAGAGTGTGTAGACTGTGGAGAGAAGATCTTTGAGACTTTGTTCCTGTTTTCATAGAAAGAAGAAAAGAAAACTCAGAGAATGATGATAAATGTTTGGCGGTAACTCTGACGCAGAAACAAATGGACAAAATGAAGTAAAGTATTATTGATACACATGCTGGAAGAAGAAGCAACATTCAGTATAATAATAATCTCTCCAGGAGTTCATCTGTGACAAACAGCTGTTTTATTGATCGGTTGCCTTTTTAATTCGCTGATGATCACTTTCCCAGAATGCATTCTGACTCCTCAGGGAGACTCAAAGCATCGGTTGCAGCTGCATTCTGGGTAATTTTCTGCTCCTATATGATTGTGATTTTCGTTCACAGTGTTTTAACCGTGCTGGACTCGTGTCCAGTCAGATATTTATATGAGTAATGAAACGCATGAATTAAATATTGAACGTTGTGAATTATTGGACATAATTCTTGAGGCTAAAGTAGTGTAGTGTACAAACCTTTGTGCAGACATTTTTAGTAGTGAAGACATTAAATGCTGAGTTAATTGATTAAAATGAAGTGAAATCAGACGTGAAGTTCTCTCTGCTCTTTATTTGAGTCATAAAACTAACGTGTTGACCTGACTGATCAGCTGTCACAGTAAAACACCAGAAATCCACTTCTCACTGGAGACAAACTAACTTCTCTTAATCCTCTGATGTACTTTGACTCTGGGTTAGTATTATAACTGACTGACGACTGTACAAATATTATTTCTCACACTGGACCAAAGCTTTACTGCAATGATCTGGAAATATAAGAATTATTTATAGTCAATCATCTGTCATGTTTGCAGCTGATCTAAAGCAGTTCACACATCAGGCTCAACAGTCAGGACTTGATGCTACGACACTATTTACATGTTCATTCACTGGTTTCATCAGACTGTAACAAGCAGCATGTTTGCTCCCTGCTGGACCACAACTCAGGACACATTTTCAACTAAGGAATTAATAGAGTACCTTCCTACCTTCTGTACTGATACAGCCTAGCCTGTAGATGGTGCAGCAGCACTACTATATGGCAGTGCACTGTGATGTATGTAGGCAGGGAAGAACGACAATAAAACAAGGCTCTATGTGAAAGTCATCTAGCGTGACTAGCAGTCATTACACCTTCATGGAGGCGCAACCACCAACACAACCACCAACACAACCACAAGCACAACCACCAACACAACCACCAACACAACCACCAACACAACCACCAGCACAACCACCAACACAACCACCAACACAAGCACCAACACAACCACAAGCACAACCACCAACACAACCACAAGCACAAGCACCAACACAACCACCAACACAACCACCAACACAACACAACCACCAGCACAACCACCAACACAACCACAAGCACAAGCTCGAACACAACCACCAGCACAACCACCAGCACAACCACCAGCACAACCACCAACACAACCACCAGCACTACCACCAGCACAACCACCAGCACAACCACCAACACAACCACCAGTACAACCACCAGCACAACCACCAGCACAACCACTAGCACAACCACCAGTACAACCACCAACACAACCACCAGCACAACCACCAACACAACCACCAACACAACCACAAGCACAAGCTCGAACACAACCACCAACATAACCACCAACACAACCACCAGTACAACCACCAGCACAACCACAAACACAACCACCAGCACAACCACCAACACAACCACCAGCACAACCACCAGCACAACCACCAACACAACCACCAACATAACCACCAGCACAACCACCAGCACAACCACCAGCACAACCACCAACACAACCACCAGCACAACCACTAGCACAACCACCAGTACAACCACCAACACAACCACCAGCACAACCACCAACACAACCACAAGCACAAGCTCGAACACAACCACCAGCACAACCAAAAGCACAAGCTCGAACACAACCACCAGCACAACCACCAGCACAACCACCAACACAACCACAAGCACAAGCTCGAACACAACCACCAGCACAACCACCAGCACAACCACCAACACAACCACAAACACAACCACCAGCACAAGCTCGAACACAACCACCAACACAACCACCAACACAACCACCAGCACAACCACCAACACAACCACAAGCACAAGCCTGAACACAACCACCAACACAACCACCAGCAAAACCACCAACACAACCACCAGCACAACCACCAACACAACCACCAACACAAGCCTGAACACAACCACCAACACAACCATCAGCACAACCACCAGCACAACCACCAGTAAAACACCAGAAATCCACTTCTGACTGGAGACAAACTAACTTCTCTTAATCCTCTGATGTACTTTGACTCTGGGTTAGTATTATAACTGACTGACGACTGTAATAAAAGCACTGCATTGTTTTACAGATGAAATAAGATTTGAAAGTATCCTGTAAACAGCTGTAAGGTTCCCTTATTAGCTTCTCTCTGAGCTCTCAACCTCATTTTAAGGTCTTTGTCAGCAGATGGAGAAAACTCCAACTGAGTTCAACATTATCAGACACTAAACTGTTGGTGGATTTTATTTGCTTCAGTCCTGCCAGTGGAGGAAAGAAACACCAGTAACGTCTACAGGCTGAGCAACAACAGCAAGGTCATGACTAAATGCAGCGTTGTCATCGTGAAACAAATATTATTTCTCACACTGGACCAAAGCTTTACTGCGATGATCTGGAAATATAAGAATTATTTATAGTCAATCATCTGTCATGTTTGCAGCTGATCTAAAGCAGTTCACACATCAGGCTCAACAGTCAGGACTTGATGCTACGACACTATTTACATGTTCATTCACTGGTTTCATCAGACTGTAACAAGCAGCATGTTTGCTCCCTGCTGGACCACAACTCAGGACACATTTTCAACTAAGGAATTAATAGAGTACCTTCCTACCTTCTGTACTGATACAGCCTAGCCTGTAGATGGTGCAGCAGCACTACTATATGGCAGTGCACTGGGATGTATGTAGGCAGGGAAGAACGACAATAAAACAAGGCTCTATGTGAAAGTCATCTAGCGTGACTAGCAGTCATTACACCTTCATGGAGGCGCAACCACCAACACAACCACCAACACAACCACAAGCACAAGCACCAACACAAGCACCAACACAACCACCAACACAACCACCAGCACAAGCACCAACACAACCACCAACACAACCACCAACACAACCACAAGCACAAGCACCAACACAAGCACCAACACAACCACCAGCACAACCACCAACACAACCACAAGCACAAGCACCAACACAAGCACCAACACAACCACCAGTACAACCACCAGCACAACCACCAGCACAACCACCAACACAACCACCAGTACAACCACCAGCACAACCACCAGCACAACCACAAGCACAAGCACCAACACAACCACCAGTACAACCGCCAACACAACCACCAGTACAACCACCAACACAACCACCAGCACAACCACCAACACAACCACTAGCACAACCACCAACACAACCACAAGCACCAACACAACCACCAGCATAACCACCAGCACAACCACCAACACAACCACCAGTACAACCACCAGCACAACCACCAGCACAACCACCAACACAACCACCAACATAACCACCAACACAACCACCAGCACAACCACCAACACAACCACCAACATAACCACCAACACAACCACCAGTACAACCACCAGCACAACCACCAGCACAACCACCAACACAACCACCAACACAACCACCAGCACAACCACCAACACAACCACCAGCACAACCACCAACACAACCACCAACACAACCACCAGCACAACCACCAACACAACCACCAACATAACCACCAACACAACCACCAACACAACCACCAACACAACCACCAACACAACCACCAGCACAACCACCAGCACAACCACCAACACAACCACCAACATAACCACCAACACAACCACCAGCACAACCACCAGCACAACCACCAGCACAACCACCAACACAACCACCAACACAACCACCAACATAACCACCAACACAACCACCAACACAACCACCAACACAACCACCAACACAACCACCAACACAACCACCAACATAACCACCAACACAACCACCAACACAACCACCAACACAACCACCAGCACAACCACCAACACAACCACCAGTACAACCACCAACACAACCACCAGTACAACCACCAGCACAACCACCAACACAACCACAAGCATAAGCTCAAACACAACCACCAACACAACCATCAACACAACCACCAGCACAACCACCAGCACAACCACCAACACAACCACCAGCACAACCACCAGCACAACCACCAACACAACCACCAACACAACCACCAACACAACCACCAACACAACCAACAGCACAACCACCAACACAACCACCAGCACAACCACCAACACAACCACCAACATAACCACAAGCACAAGCTCGAACACAACCACCAGCACAACCACCAGCACAACCACCAACACAACCACCAGCACAACCACCAACACAACCACAAGCACAAGCTCGAACACAACCACCAACACAACCACCAACACAACCACCAGCACAACCACCAACACAACCACCAGCACAACCACCAGCACAACCACCAGTACAACCACCAACACAACCACCAGTACAAGCTCGAACACAACCACCAGCACAACCACCAACACAACCACCAGCACAACCACCAGCACAACCACCAACACAACCACAAGCACAAGCTTGAACACAACCACCAGCACAACCACCAACACAACCACAAGCACAAGCTTGAACACAACCACCAGCACAACCACCAGCACAACCACCAACACAACCAAAAGCACAAGCTCGAACACAACCACCAACACAACCACCAACACAACCACCAGCACAACCACAAGCACAACCACAAGCACAAGCTCGAACACAACCACCAGCACAACCAGTGAGTCACCTTTCTCTTTATTGACCCCATGACCTTTCCTCTGGCTCCATCCAGGAGAGCAGCTAACATGTCAGGCATACTGTCATACTGCACACACCGCCACTTTCATCACTACAGTAGAATTACTAACTAACATATGAGCTGAAATGTTTTTAATAATAAATCTCACTAACAAGCATTTGATGATTTGAAGATACTTTACAAATGTGTAAAACTTTTAAATTAGCTTAAATGTGACATTTCCTTCAGGATTGTGAAAGATTCACAAACCATGAACAAACATATGAGCACAAGTATGAAGAAGCTTTTTGAGATATACTATATCTCAAAAAGCTTCTGTTGTGGTTCTACTGTGGGTTCTACTGTGGTTCTGCTTTGTGTCCTTCTGTGGGTTCTACTGTGGTTCTGCTGTGGTTCTACTGTGGGTTCTACTGTGGTTCTGCTGAGGTTCTGCTGTGTGTTCTGCTGTGGGTTCTGCTGTGGGTTCTGCTGTGGTTCTACAGTAGTTATGCTGTGGGTTCTGCTGTGGGTTCTGCTGTGGGTCCTTCTGTGGGTTCTACTGTGGTTCTGCTGTGGTTCTACTGTGGGTTCTACTGTGGTTCTAATGTGGTTCTGCTGTGGTTCTGCTGTGGGTTCTGCTGTGGGTTGTACTGTGGTTCTACTGTGGTTCTACTGCGGTTCTACTGTAGTTCTGCTGTGTGTTCTGCTGTGGGTTCTGCTGTGGTTCTACAGTGGTTCTGCTGTGGGTTCTGCTGTGGGTTCTACTGTGGCTCTACAGTGGTTCTGCTGTGTGTTACCTGCACCTGTGGGTCGGATGGCGATGGAAGGGATGGCTGAGGCAGGTGCACAGCTTCCTGGACCGGAGAGGGAAGTGTGTGTCGTTGATTGGTCGGCTGATACGAGTGATGGAAACAGCAGGAGAGTCCAGTTTGGTTTTGAAGTGGACGGATCAATGAAGTGGATGAATGATGATGAAACAGAAGGAATCAGACATTGAACACACCTTTGGGTGGCCTTCACTCTGGGTACTTTTTGTTTAAAGATTGCATCACCATGATCATGAATGGAAATCTGAGAAGTCATGTGATGTTGATCATATGACATCACAGCTTGTATTAACCCACAGTTTTATTGACTTTCATTAGTTTGAGGAAGGTCTGAACCCACCAGAGCGTCGGTGTCCCACATAACAGCGATTCACCTCCTGAACAGAAACTCACCGTCTATGACGCTGATCTTAACCGTCTGGCAGGGATTCGGTGCAGAAGTCACGTTGACGCCACAGCTGTACAGTCCTGAGTCAGACTTGGACAGGTCCGCAATGGTCACATAAAACACTCCGTTCTTCTCGTAGTCAATCCTGTATCTGCCTCTCTGAGCACTGAACTTACTGCTTTCTATAAGAACGTCCTGCTTTTTACACGCGTCCCTACAGAAGAACAAGTTGAAGAGTCCAGCTGAAGGAGAAGAGCATCTGACTGTGATACTTCCACCTTCGGTTCCAGTACAAACACTGATCACTGGATCTCTGAGAGTTGTGTTTCCATCACACATTGCTGTAGGATGGATGAAGACTCATATTAGGACTGTTTGGTAATAACAAAAATAAGAATAACATTATTTATTTTTAACACACACAGATATATATATATATATATATTATGAACATGTTTCACAAAAGATGAAAAGATAAAGTACAAAATAATAGAAATTAAGATTAAAATGAGGAGCAATTTAAGAACAATTGTTCTGGGGAGAGATTTAAATGAAGATAAACAACCAGCTTCCCTGATGTCGTCTGGCAGTTTGTTCTTGTTTTTAGTCTTTAACTGAGATTTACTGTCAGACTGCACAATGGCACAATTTGCCCCAAAGTAGGGGTACAATGAGCATGGGGATGGGGTAAATAGTGCTACCATTAAATACTGATATAAAAAATTACACAAAATCAAACAAATTAATTATAAAATTAAAAATAATTTTGAACTTTATTAATGCCATCAATTCAACAAAGGCAAAAACTTGTACTTTTAAGTAAAATCATATGTTTGTGTCTTGTTGTTCAACATGTTACCTCAACATTTTCAGTAAAGATTAAACTGTGATCTTTGTGTGGTAGCTACAGAAAGAATGTGTGTAAATGTGCTTTTATAAAGGAAAACCTGGTCCAGGTCTGAGTGCTGGACCCCTACAGTGAGGGGGTCTGGGGGCTCTGTTATGCTGGCATGGTTTGGGTCCACTTGTCCCCTTAGAGGGAAGGGTCACTGCTAATCAATACAAAGTAGTTGTGAGTGATCAGCTTTATCCTGTGATGAAACATGTCTATCCTGATGGGAGTGGTCTCTTCCAGGATGATGATGATGGTTTGATGAGGATTAAATGATGTGAATCATGTTATGACCTTCACAGTCACCAGATCTCAACCCAGCTGACGTGTTAGACAGCGCTCTACATCATCATCATCATCACAGCACCACATGAGGAAGATCTTTATGAACAATGATGAAGAGTTCAGAGACTGTAGGATCAATACCAAGGAGCTCTGAAGCTGTTCTGCTGGTCCCACACCTTACTGAGACACTTTATGTCGGCTTTTCCTTTAATTTGTCGACAGTGTGCATGTGCAGCATGTTTGTTTGTGGCTGAAACTTAACATTAGTCAACAATTAGGTATTTATTCATGAGGATTGTAGGACTTGTAACAGGGATCAAACATGAACAGGGTCTCTAGTCCCTAGAATATCAGAAAATAATTTTGGGGGTAAATTGAGTCATTGACTCAACATCACTGGCACGTTCTACTCCACTACCTCCACTTAGACAAAACTGTTTCACACAGTGGCTCAGATCCACAATTATGCTGAGTTTATGGCCTTGTTTTGTAGCTTATATTGACTTAAATTAACATGTAATAATGTCCAAAACTTATCTTTTTTAATTTAGATACAAGACTGATAACTTTAGTAACATGATGAATTCACTTGGCATGACAAAAATCTTTTTTTTTGCTCTGTTTTGCTGACCACTCTCTCCATGTGCTTGAGTCCAAGAGGGATTGAGTAATGTGAACTATTCTTCCTTAATTTGTGGTCACATGATTACTTTTGCTTATGGTTGCCTAGATACAGGGGGTGGCTCATTTTACCCTGTTCTTCCCTAAGCTGTTTCTACTGTATTCATTTAAACAGAGTAGATGTTCATGGTTTGGACTTTATTTAATTTTATTTTTGTCATCACAGCTTGAACAAATGATTGAATAAATAATTAAATAAATAAACAGTGTTGGCACATTTTTATTTCTTATACTATAAATGCTGAGTTTTTAAATAAAAGGCTTCACTCTAAAACAAAGGTGACTGTACTCTCTTTAATGTCAGCATTGTTATAAAAATGATGATTACACTGTGTATGAGTGTTACTATTTAAACTGGATCATGATGAATTGTTCCTGTGTTGTACAGCAGCAACTCTGCAACATCAGCAGACTCATCAGCCAAGGTTAAAGGATGTTCAGTATTATATTTGTAAAGAGGAAGATGTAGAAATTGCCAAGTAGTCTCAGACAGTCTTCCTCATGTGGGACACTGACGAGTCTTTTTAAAAGGCCAAAACCAGCTTGATTTTAACAGCCCCAGTTATTGAAGACCAGTTGCCCTTCACCTTAAATATCTAAAACAATGAGCTGGAGGAAAGAACTGTTGTTTTTGCACATCTGTTCCCCTGCACATGTTGCCTGACTGAAGGACTTTCAGAACTGTCCCACTTTATAAATCATATTTCCTAAAGCAGGACAATAGAAACTTAGACTGAAATAACAAATATAGAATATATTTACACCATATTATAATATTTTCTGATGAACAAACATGTCATAAACACGTCCTGATCAAAACTAGCAGGACACTGTGTGACACTATGTGACTGACCTTTGGGTGGCCTTCACTCTGGGTACTTTTTGTTTGAAGATTGCATCACCATGATCATGAATGGAAATCTGAGAAGTCATGTGATGTTGATCAATATTATATTTGTAAAGAGGAAGATGTAGAAATTAGAATTGCTTGGAGACAGGGTGAGACATGTCATACGGGGGTCAGTTGGGCAGGAGAACTGAAAACAGACATGACGTTATCTATAAGTCTGTATTTGATAGATTAAGAAAGAACTGTAATAAAACCCTGTTGTAAGCGCTCCACTGGGAGCCTTTCTCTTTGTAACCTCATCCTGTGTGTTGCATTGTGAAACGCTCCTTCTTGTACAAGAAAATAAATTCTGTTAAAGTTTGATACTTCGGCTCTGGTCTCTATTGTTTAATGGTCATTACGAAGAAATTCTTTAATGTCAGCATGACACAACACACTCAGTAAGAATCTGTTTTATTAGTCAATGCAAGCAGACAAAGAAGGATTCAGAAAGGATCAATAGTTAATCTCTGTCGCTGTCTGACTCATCATTTCCATATAAAGTGTGCATCAAATGGCAAAAGATGATATAGAAATGATACAGAATAGACTCGATGCCTGTTGGTCCGCTGGTCTGGAGGCCGGAGCAAAGCTCAATATGTGGAACACTGAAAAAAAAAATAAAATCAACAGTTTCATTATCAAGTCATGAAATAACAGCAGAGCTGAAATATATGTTGTTCCTGACATTCTGTGTTTTGGATCAGAAGGTCAGATGGATGTTAGAGTGTCGCTCACATTGTGCTTCCAGTCTACAAACATCCTCTCAGACTCCCGTTCAGTTAAACTCAAACCCAGACGGACAGATGAGTTCTGTGTTCAGGTCAAATCTGCAGTAAAGACTCATGTACAACAGGGACGAGTGCTGCACGCTAGCTGAGGCTGTGCATCAGTCCCTCTAGTGTTTCTGTGATTCGTATGACTCTCCACAGCGCCACATATTGCTCATGTAGTTCAGCTCAAGTTTAATCACCGTTCTTCATCTGCTACCCAACCTGTAACCATAGCAACATTAAACAGCACAGCTGCCAGAGCTGACTCATTATAAACTGCAGCGAGCAAAGCTGAGTTATCAACTTGCTAAACTGTGTTTTTCCTGAAGGCTTGAAGGAAGAAGCTGTTTGATAGTCTGGCAGACCTGGCACACATGTTCTGGAGCCTCCTTCCAGATGTCAGTGATGGTGGGAGGTTCCAGCTACTATGTTGGAGGCCTTTCAGACACAGTTATGATGGAGAGAGAGACGCCTATGATCCTGTCTGCACTGTTCACTGTTCACTGTTCACTGTTCACTGAGACTTTGCAGTTCTCGTACCAGGCAGTGATACAGATCACAAAACCAAAGGCGTGACCAGTCCACTATAAACACCTTGGCACTACCTTCGATCACAAGCTCACCTTTGAGACCAGTGGTGAGCTGATACTCTCCAACTGCCAACAACACCTGTTCTTCCTCAGGAAGATGAGGAAGTTCCAGGTCCAGCCATCGGTCCTGTTTGTTGGAGGTAGATTATGTCCATCTTTGCTGTCTGAACATCAGCTTGTCTTCTTCTGACTAACTGAATCAAACCTCATTTGGGAACATTTGGGAACATCTGGGAACATTTGGAGATTGTTTTGCTCGTCTATGGCATCGTGTTTGTTGGCAGGTGAGATCTGTCATGAACCCTTGCTGAATGCTGTGATAACGTAGCAGACACGGGCTGATGGCGCCACCTAGAGTCGGGTTCTGCTTGAGGTTTCTTCCCGTTAAAGGGGAGTTTTTCCTGCTGCTGATGGAGGAATGTTGGGTCTCTGTAGATTAAAGAGTTCAGTCTAGACCTGCTCTATGTGGAAACAGCCCTGAGATGACTTCTGTTGTGATTTGTTGCTTTATAAATAAAACTGAATTGACTTGACGTAAGTTACCATGACACAAAACGCCACAACTGATCCAAATCACAAACTGTCTGTTGATTTGGACATTTCATGTAGAAAAGTTGCAGTAATTTAGCAAAATTGCAGCAGCGTTAATTACTGCGATCTCACAATTGCAGTTTCCTGGAGGGGCTGATAAACACTGTGGTGCTTCATGCTTTATGCTTGTTTTATGCAACATTCAGTAACATACATGAAGTCTGACTGACTCAGGATTTAGAAAATACTTGATCCAAAGGATTTTGCTGTGCGGCTAAAACAACAACACCGCTGTGTCTCAGAGTTTTGGTCTGGTTGAAGAAAAACATGGCGACAGTCATTTGTTCTCTATTTCTTAAATGTGACTCTCAAGAGGCAAAAACTTCACTGTGATCGAGTGTCAGCAGAGAGCTGAGATGGGGAAGTAAGAGTTACAGGAAGTCACCTCAATGTTCTC
Source organism: Thunnus maccoyii (assembly GCF_910596095.1). Taxonomy (NCBI): domain Eukaryota; kingdom Metazoa; phylum Chordata; class Actinopteri; order Scombriformes; family Scombridae; genus Thunnus; species Thunnus maccoyii. The sequence continues at coordinate 35,272,246 of NC_056536.1, forward strand.
AGTGTAGGACGACTCTGCGATGTTTAATCCTGTAGAAGAAGAAGTAAAAAGGTGTTTTGTTGTGTGTTTGTTTATCTGAAGGAGTAATTAGTGAAGGAACAGGCAGAAGTGGCTCACCAGAGGAGTTCCTTTTGATCTTTCTGTAGAGGAGCAGTAAAACAGCCACCAGCACAACAAGCCCGGCCAGACATAGAACCAGAGGAAGGAGGTAACCTGGACGACACACACAGACGTCTCAAATACTGATTTACATCATATTGAACACAACACTCCTGTCAGTGAGTCACCTTTCTCTTTATTGACCCCATGACCTTTCCTCTGGCTCCATCCAGGAGAGCAGCTAACATGTCAGGCATACTGTCATACTACACACACCGCCACTTTCACCACTACAGTAGAATTACTAACATATGAGCTGAAATGTTTTTAATAATAAATCTCACTAACAAGCATTTGATGATTTGAAGGTACTTTACAAATGTGTAAAACTTTTAAATTAGCTTAAATGTGACATTTCCTTCAGGATTGTGAAAGATTCACAAACCATGAACAAACATATGAGCACAAGTATGAAGAAGCTTTTTGAGATATACTATATAAATAAATCAGAGCTAAATGACTCTCTGGACCGTAAACACTTTGTGAAATTGTGCGGCTAAAGAAAGATCATAGAAACAAAGAAGACGTGAAGACTGTGATGAGCAACTGTTCACCTGTTTTCTCGCTCTGCTGCTGCTCCAAATTCTCAGAGACTCGCTTTGAAAAGGCTGGAGCTGAGAACGATAAAACACAACTCAGCAATAGACTCACAACGGGAGAGGAGATATGGGTTCTACTGTGGTTCTGCTGTGGTTCTGCTGTGGATTCTACTGTAGTTCTGCTGTGTGTTCTGCTGTGGTTCTGCTGTGGTTCTACACTGGTTCTGCTGTGCCTATTTATAATGTGCATTATTATTATTATTATTATTATCATTAGCAGTTCTACTGTGAGTTCTACTGTGGTTCTGCTGTGGGTTCTGCTGTGGTTCTACTGTGGTTCTACTGTGGTTCTGCTGTGGGTTCTGCTGTGGTTCTGTGAAAGAAAAGTGAATAGTAGGTTATCATTTTATAAATCTTTTGTATATATGTTACAAATGTTTTCAAACTAAGGAGTCAATGTTTGTTATCAACTGAATGTGATGTAATGTCATTGTCATTTTGGGGACACATGTTGGTGAAGAAATCCTGCTCCTAGTCTAGTTGAACTCTTGAACCTGTTTCTATCTGAGGATTGCTTGCTGACCTCTGGGGTTAGCTAGAGATATCTGTCTTAAGCCTACTGTTTTAGAGACCATCCTTGTTTGTAAGAAGGTGTAATGGTTTGTGGAAGTGTCCATTTAGGGACCAGACTGTTTTTAGCTTTGCTTCTGGAGAGATATAAAGCTGTCTAGTTTGAGTTCACAATCTTTAGAGAAAGGGCTGGCTTTAGGGAAAGGGCCAGCTGAACAACATGCTTTCTCTCCAAAAATACAAGATGATTGTATTTTTGTTTGTGTTTGGACATTTGTATAATTGTTACTGATGATGTGATGGATTGTACAGTGTTTACAACTGCTTCAACAAGTAACAGTGTTTAATGCTTTCTTTATGTCTCCATGTGCCTTCTTTCTCGAGAGAAAATTTCCACAACAGTTCTACTGTGGGTTCTGCTGTGGTTCTACAGTGGTTCTGCTGTGGGTTCTGCTGTGGGTTCTGCTGTGCCTATTTATAATGTGTATTATTATTATTATTATTATTATTATTATTATTATTATCATTAGCAGTTCTACTGTGGTTCTACTGTGGTTCTGCTGTGGTTCTGCTGTGGGTTCTGCTGTGGGTTCTGCTGTGGTTCTGCTGTGGTTCAGCTGTGGTTCTGCTGTGGTTCTACAGTGGTTCTGCTGTGGTTCTGCTGTGTGTTCTGCTGTGGGTTCTAGTGTGGTTCTTCTGTGGGTTCTACTGTGGTTCTACTGTGGTTCTACTGTAGTTCTGCTGTGTTTTCTGCTGTGGTTCTGCTGTGTGTTCTGCTGTGGTTCTACTGTGGTTCTACTGTGGTTCTGCTGTGGGTTCTGCTGTGGGTTCTGCTGTGGTTCTGCTGTGGGTTCTACTGTGGTTCTACTGTGGTTCTGCTGTGGGTTCTACTGTGGGTTCTTCTGTGGGTTCTAGTGTGGTTCTACTGTGGTTCTGCTGTGTGTTCTGCTGTGGTTCTGCTGTGGTTCTATTGTGGTTCTGCTGTGGGTTCTGCTGTGTGTTCTGCTGTGGTTCTGCTGTGGTTTTACTGTGGTTCTACTGTGGTTCTGCTGTGGGTTCTGCTGTGTGTTCTACTGTGGTTCTGCTGTGGTTCTACTGTGGTTCTGCTGTGTGTTCTGCTGTGGTTCTACTGTGGTTCTGCTGTGTGTTCTGCTGTGGGTTCTGCTGTGGTTCTACTGTGGTTCTGCTGTGGGTTCTGCTGTGGCTCTACTGTGGTTCTGCTGTAGGTTCTGCTGTGTGTTCTGCTGTGGGTTCTGCTGTGGCTCTACTGTGGTTCTGCTGTAGGTTCTGCTGTGTGTTCTGCTGTGTGTTCTGCTGTGCGTTCTGCTGTGGTTCTACTGTGGTTCTGCTGTGGGTTCTAGCAAAGCAGCTCCAGAGTCAAATTATAAATCAGGGACAATAAAGAAAAATAGATCACACAATAAATGATCAAAATAAAGAGATGACAACACGTTGATTGATTGATCTTTGATTACAGATTTAGATGCATAAAAGTTTTTGAAACAAATGTGATCATGAACAGCTGAAGAGAGAAAGCACACGTTGCATCTCAGTGGACGAAGGACACCAGTGGAGGAAGACACTAAACTTTGTTCCCTTTCTTAGTCAGCCAATCAAGAATCAATTGATCCTGAATCCAATCAGACACTAAGAATCTGAATCAAATTGAACTGAGGTTCCCAGAGATTCCCGCCCCTGGAGCTGTGCTTACCTGCACCTGTGGGTAGGATGGCGATGGAATGGATGGCTGGGGCAGATGAACAGCTTCCTGGACCGGAGAGGGAAGTGTGTGTCATTGATTGGCCGGCTGATACGAGTGATGGAAACAGCAGGAGAGTCCAGTTTGGTTTTGAAGTGGACGGATCAATGAAGTGGATGAATGATGATGAAACAGAAGGAATCAGACATTGAACACACATGAGTGAATTAGCATCATGTGGGACATTTCTTGCATTTCACACTTCCGGAATATACTGCGATATGAAAAGCTAATACATTAAATCTGAAATCATTACATCAGTAGTCTGAGTCTCACACAGTCTTCCTCATGTGGGACACTGACGAGTCTTTTTAAAAGGCCAAAACCAGCTTGATTTTAACAGCCCCAGTTATTGAAGATCAGTTGCCCTTCACCTTAAATATCTAAAACAATGAGCTGGAAGAAAGAACTGTTGTTTTTGCACATCTGTTCCCCTGCACATGTTGCCTGACTGAAGGACTTTCAGAACTGTCCCGCTTTATAAATCATATTTCCTAAAGCAGGACAATGGAAAATTAGACTGAAATAACAAATATAGAATATATTTACACCATATTATAATATTTTCTGATGAACAAATATGTCATAAACACATCCTGATCAAAACTAGCAGGACACTGTGTGACACTATGTGACTGACCTTTGGGTGGCCTTCACTCTGGGTACTTTTTGTTTGAAGATTGCATCACCATGATCATGAATGGAAATCTGAGAAGTCATGTGATGCTGATCATATGACATCACAGCTTGTATTAACCCACAGTTTTATTGACTTTCATTAGTTTGAGGAAGGTCTGAACCCACCGGAGCGTCGGTGTCCCACATAACAGCGATTCACCTCCTGAACAGAAACTCACCGTCTATGACGCTGATCTTAACCGTCTGGCAGGGATTCGGTGCAGAAGTCACGTTGACGCCACAGCTGTACAGTCCTGAGTCAGACTTTGACAGGTCCGCAATGGTCACATAAAACACTCCGTTCTTCTCGTAGTCAATCCTGTATCTGCCTCTCTGAGCACTGAACTTACTGCTTTCTATAAGAACGTCCTGCTTTTTACACGCGTCCCTACAGAAGAACAAGTTGAAGAGTCCAGCTAAAGGAGCAGAGCATCTGACTGTGATACTTCCACCTTCGGTTCCAGTACAAACACTGATCACTGGATCTCTGAGAGTTGTGTTTCCATCACACATTGCTGTAGGACGGATGAAGACTCATATTAGGACTGTTTGGTAATAACAAAAATAAGAATAACATTATTTATTTTTAACACACACAGATATATATATATATATATATATATATTATGAACATGTTTC
>NC_056536.1:35281589-35464089 GCF_910596095.1 Thunnus maccoyii
GAATAATCCACATCTGCTCCATCTCTAGCACATTCCTGTGGTGGAAATCTGAAAATAAAACTGACAAAGACCAAGTTGTCTTTCTGTCTTTGATGAAAAACCTTGCAAGGGATCAGCATATAGTCACAACAGAGTGTAATTGCAGTCTGATGTCAGTTACATAGTGTACATACTTTTTATAATCGAGGAGTGTGGGAAACAGTATCAGGATGTGTGTGTGGTCCAGTGCCGGATCGCATCAACGCTGTCGAAAATAACTGTAGCATGTCCAAGATGAAACTACTCCCTCTTTGGATCCAGACCATGAACAAAACCAAAAATGAGCATAAACTAAATGGTTACATGTTCAAGGTTATACAATATGAGTTTTTCCAAAGTGCAAAGTCTAAAATGGTGTAGAGAATACAAAGTGTGGTTTTTTCATTACACTCCTCACCAGTGCTACACGTACAACAAGATCACTGAGAGAAAACACAGAGTCCCGTCTCCTTCTTCCTCCGTCAGCCTCAACACGCTCCTGAGTTCGACCCCGACTCATCATGTACACACCTGTTAAACTATATTGATTATTCATAGACTCTGGATTCTTCGGTGAGGGAGGAGGAGGAGATGGCATTTTAAGAATCGTTGACCAGTTAACTTTTAACTTCAGTGAACCTTTTTGTGGATAAACCATAACAGACAGATATTATTATATAGCAGAATATTTTCATGTAACTTGAAATATCTCGTTTACCTTTAAGTTCAGCTTCTTGTTCAACTTGACATTCACCTACAATGCTCGTAACATTGGAGAAACGATTTTTTGAGAATCTTTTTCTCTCTGGTTTGTTATTAAATAGCTAATTAAAGTGTAATTATGTACAACTATAAACTTTGGGATTGATCAGGGTGATTGATCAGGGTGACAGATCAGGGTGGTGGATCAAGGTGATAGATCAAGGTGGTGGATCAGGGTGGTGGATCAGGGTGGTGGATCAGGGTGATGGATCAGGGTAGTGGATCAGGGTGAAGTATCAGGGTAGTGGATCAGGGTGATGGATCAGGGTGATGGATCGGGGTAATGGATCAGGGTGGTGGATCAGGGTGATGGATCAGGGTGGTGGATCAAGGTGAAGGATCAGGGTGATGGATCGGGGTGATGGATCAGGGTGATGGATCAGGGTGGTGGATCAAGGTGAAGGATCAGGGTGATGGATCAGGGTGGTGGATCAGGGTGAAGGATCAGGGTCATTGATCAGGGTGGTGGATCAAGGTGGTGGATCAGGGTGATGAATCAAGGTGGTGGCTCAGGGTAGTGAATCAGGGTGATGGATTAGGGTGATGGATCAGGGTGGTGGATCAGGGTAGTGGATCAGGGTGATGGATTAGGGTGATGGATCACGGTGGTGGATCAGAATGATGGATCAGGTTGGTGGATCAGGGTGATTGATCAGGGTCATTGATCAAGGTGGTGGATCAAGGTGGTGGATCAGGGTGGTGGATCAGGGTGATGAATCAAGGTAGTGGCTCAGGGTGATGGATCAGGGTGGTGGATCACAGTAGTGGATTGGGGTGATGGATCAGGGTAGTAGATCAGGGTAGTGGATCAGGGTGATGAATCAAAGTAGTGGCTCAGGGTGGTGGATCAAGGTGGTGGATCAGGGTGGTGGATCAGGGTGATGAATCAAGGTAGTGGCTCAGGGTGATGGATCAGGGTGGTGGATCACAGTAGTGGATTGGGGTGATGGATCAGGGTAGTAGATCAGGGTGATAGATCAGGGTGATGGATCAGGGTGGTGGATCAGGGTGAGGAATCAAGGTAGTGGCTCAGGGTGATGGATCAGGGTGGTGGATCACAGTAGTGGATTGGGGTGATGGATCAGGGTAGTGGATCAGGGTAGTGGCTCAGGGTGATGGATCAGGGTGGTGGATCACAGTAGTGGATTGGGGTGATGGATTAGGGTGGTGGATCAGGGTAGTGGATCGGGGTGATGGATCAGGGTGGTGGATCAGGGTAGTGGATTGGGGTGATGGATCACAGTAGTGGATCGGGGTGATGGATCAGGGTGGTGGATCGGGGTGATGGATCAGGGTGGTGGATCAGGGTGGTGGATCAGGGTAGTGGATCGGGGTGATGGATCAGGGTGGTGGATCAGGGTGATGGTGGAGCCTCCTGCGCTGTAATATTACTACCTTCTATCTCTTCACACTTTTTAAGTTAATTGAAATGTTGAAGCTGGTGGCTGCAGAGCGATTGGTGTTGAGGCAATTACTTCTCGTTATTACGTCACACCAGAAAGTCAAATCAGATCAGCAGGAGGTTTTATCATGAGCCCGCCGCCACCACCGCTGCCGCCCAGTGCTACGCTGAGTGTGTACATAACTTTTGTAGTCGCAGTTTGCATCACAGCTGAATGATAAGCAAAGCAGCGCACTGGAAGTGTTGCTGGTTGTTCAGCAGCTAAAAGTTCTTTTCATTTACATCAGGAACGACTGAAATTCACTTTTGGAGATGATCTTCCCTCCGTTATGAGCGAGTGCTTGTGTGTGTGTTCAGCACATTTTACAGCCGACTGCTCACCTAAATTTCAAGTCATTACAATGTTTATATGATTCCGGTTATATTTCCTTCTTTTCACTGACAAATTGTTTTAATTTACAAACACAACTTCTCCTTCTACAAATATTTCATCTAGAACAATAAAAAATAGCTCTTGGTTTTTCCAGAAATGGTTTGAAATCTTATTGATGTGTGTGTGTGTTTTTTGCACACCGAGTCAAACTTCTTAGAACATTATCAGAAATGTAGTTAATGTTAAGATGTATATCTCTTTGCTGGACACTGCTGATTCACCAATAAATCAATGTTTTTCTGCACTCCATGAAAGAATATTAAAGCTGTTTGGACTCTCTTCCAACATGATGTGGTTACAGTTCTGTATTTTGTTTCTTACTGGAATAACTCTGTCTTCGTCTTTTGCTGGGAAACTGTGAGGTCACAACCCCACAAATAACAATGACCAACTATAAAATGAAAGAGATATCCAGGAAATTAATTACTTAGAGATTTACTTCCTTACTTCTAATGAAATTGAAGAATTGATACTTCTGATGTTAGTATCTCTGTTTAAAAATGGTCAAAAAAACAGATGTGAATGGCCTCCTTAATCTTTCTCTGGCCATCCTCTGACTCCCGGTTGATGACCTCTACAACAACAATTCTGCCCCTTCTCAGTTCGTGCTGTGACAGTTGGTGCATTTATATGCATTTAAGTAACCAGAGAAACCAGGTTATGTAGGTATATGCAGTGTAGTAACCTGGATCCATGCAGCAGATCAGTAACCAGATTTATCTCCTACCAAAGACCTATTTTGGACATGTGGCTCACTGATTTTTGTTTATTGTTGCAGCAGACAGACAGACAGACAGAGCTTGTCCTCACAGAGCAAAAGTGTCTGAATTTAACAAAATATCAAATGTTCAGTGGTGGAAACGGACTTATTCAGACTTCAACAGACAACTTTGTGTAACTTCCAGTTTTAGTTGAACGTCAGGCAGAATTAATTTAAATACGAGGATGCATCACTCAGCGTCATGATCTCTCATCCTGCCGCTCTGCTGCTTTTTCTGTCTGCAGTCTGTTGTTACAAACTAAAAATCACTGGCTTCAAATTTGACCAAGTTTGGGTCGATGCAGCACCAACACAACATCGGGTTAACTTTAGCAATCTGTCAAAGCTTTAGCTAAAAACTGTCACAAATGTATTGTTTCTTGTACAAAAAGATGTGCATATGACATTCAGAAGATACACAAATATATTTATTAACAAGTTATTAACTATCAGTGGCAAACTGTTTAAAAAGAGTAGATTATATCAAGCTTTAGTTTGAAAATAACCCAAAAGGAACATAAACAAGAGGAAAATAAACACTAAAACTGGCTCAAAACAACCTTGTGTCTTGAGAGGCTTTCTGTAACAACAATAATCCAGCTTTGTGTTGGTGCTATATTGACCCAAACTGGCATTTTGCATACTTTTAAAAAGCTGGTTAGTGTGGTGGAAAACTGCCTTTCCATGATCAAACAAATATGCCAGTGGGAGTGCAAAGATAACATTCATGTCAATAAGAGACCGTTCCCAAGAAAATTTGAAAGGGGATGATGAATAATGTCACATTTTGATTTTCTGTGTGCAATGAGTGAAGGCTGCTAGACCATGTATATTGTGAGAAAACTGATACATGTTAGAGAATTTTGAGACACCATTTTTTCTGAAATGAGTCATGTCTGGATTATTACCAAAGTGTCAAGGTCAAGCGAGGTGGAGTTTAGAAAATAAGCTCCACATTAGGAGGGGTTATGAGAGGTACATAATTTAATGTTTTATGATTCTACATTAGGTTCTTTATCTCGGAATCAAGGCCTCAGTTTTCTTTGTATTGCTCTTTATGCACAGTAAAATTATTCACATTGAACTCTACCAGCTTCCAGTGTATTTCTTTTAGTCTTTCTCTTATAAGTTTTGAGTTTAATACTAAGTTGTGGGTAACCTGAAGATCGTGCCAGCGAGTCGTGCCAGGAGAGTGTCGGAGGCTGCTGAGGTCCGGACAGGGCATCTGTTGACCAGAACCAACGGCGCCACCAATAGAGGTAAGCAGAACCTTTTACCAAATCTGCTAAATTATTGTTTCTGGCTTCAGATTGTGTCTGCCTGGGCTGCAGGTAACTAACACTCCTTCTCTAAAGAATCTAGTTTCCAGTAAGGTGATAAAAAAAGAAAATACCACTGTTATCAGGGCCAAATCTAGACAAAAAGCCTATGTGTTGTTTGTATGTTGTGGTGTCAAATAGATGAAGTGCACTATAGTATGATTTTGTAAATAACATGTTGAGCTCCGTTGTGAATGATGATTGTTGTACGAATCATATGTAAGATAAAGGTGATTAAATGCCTGTTCATTTGTTTGGAGATGTTAACTGCATGCATTATCAGCATTTCTGTGAGGATACACAAGGCAAAAGGGAATAATAAGGAGTAGAACGTCAAGACAGGAGAAACCTAAATGTGTAGGAAGATGGTTAAATTGTAAACATTTGTAAATAAGTGCTGTAAAATCAATGCAAATGAGTTATGCAGGTCAAATTCAGCAGCAGGGAGAGCTGCACAGAAGGAGGAAGTCAGATTTGCTGCAGCCTCTGTGTGAGTGTAAAGGTGGGGTGATAACAGAGCTGAGACAGAGGATACATAGACAGGGTATTGGAACATACATATATAGACAATAGAGGAATGGAATGTCACTAAGGTGTTTTATTTAAAATTATATAAATTAAAAATTGTGATAAATTACTAAGCGAACCAATTTGAGACAGGTTAAGACTGATTTTACTGCTATTTTATGGGAACAATTTTTGTGAAGATTGTGGACAGCTGAGACACTACAGCTAATATTGGGGCAACTCTGCCGTGACCCAGAGAGAATAGCAACTCTTCTACCTAATTTATCTTTTCGGGCTGCCAGATGATTTTACAATAGAGGGCGATATCTATGGATCCTAGAAAGGCTAGATTGGAGCTAGGTAAGTGGAGAGATATTATTATTATATATATCAGGGCTTTAAAGGAGGCTCAGAGCGATCGCAGCTAGAGGTTGATTCATCAAGAAAATATAAAGCTGCTATAACTGTTGCCAAAATAATTGTTTTAATACAGACAAGAGACAGACATTAGAAGATCAGAACCAAGGAGTGCAAGGCAAGGATATATGGGAGAGAGTATGGGCAAAATGAGGAGTAGGATATTTTTGTGTGTGTTTGGAGTGTTTTTTGTGATATTATGGATATTAATGATGTGAAGGATACTTTTAAGTGAGTGACACAGTAACACATTATTAGTCAAAAGAATAAAGATAAAGTTTTGGGGACTGCCATTGAAAATGCAAAAGGTTAATTGACAACAAAGACAAATTAAAACAAATATTACAAGCAAAAAGTGTGCTGGATATTTTTTACTCTTATGTTATGTAAGCAACTTTTACTTCTCATTAGACAGAGGCAGAGAAGGAAAGTCTGGGGAGGAAGGGCAGGTTTAGGGTTAGGAAAGGATATTTCTTGTTCCTGTCCTGAAAAACAGGACATAGCTGGTATTGTTTTTGCTGTCAGGTTATTTAAACATGATTTTTGTCAAATTATTATAAAGGTGAAAAGGACGAAGAAGTAATATACAGCCTGAAAACAGAGGGGACAAAATTCTAAAAGCAATTAGGAGTTTTTGTTTATCAGAGGAGAAAAATAGACCATAATCCCACCAAATAAATCACAACTCAAAATGATTTACTATGCAGTTCATTAGGAGGTCCAGGGTTTGGGGTTAGGGTTAGGGCAGCTGGTGTCAGGAGGAGGTCCAGGGTTTGGGGTTAGTTGTTCATCAGAGGAGAAAAATAGACCATAATCCCACCAAATAAATCACAACTCAAAAGGATTTACTATGCAGTTCATCAAATAAGGTGCTGCCATCTGTTGGGTATTTTAAAGAAAGCAAAAAGATGTAAAACTGCAAACAGAGGCAGAGAAGTTAAAAAGAACAGTCTCTAAAAGGAAATCCACAATTAATCAGGTGGTTAATGCCCTGAAATCTTGCCTGAAACCTTGTAGTCTTTTTTTTTCCAGTAGGTGGGCAGATTAGCAGTAGACTGAGCCAGTGAAGGACTGTTTGTTGAGACTATTTTTCTGTTTAGCACCTAGGTGCCAAATTTGTAAAGCATTACTGGAAATGGAGTTTGCAATGGACTCCCATTGTGTCCTCATGATGGGAGCCTTATCAGGCTTTGTGGTTTGCATGTAACCCTGGTTGCGGCCCAACATCATTGTTACAGATTTTAGCTGTACTGAATGAATGCCATGTCTTTGGGTTTCAGCATTGGCCTCATGCCTGGAGTGTAGTGTAGTAGGATAGTTATATCTGGCAAGTTCAATGCACTGTCTTGCATAGATTCTGTTAGTAGCTGTGTTTATTGACCTAATTCCAACAGCAGCATGCTCTGCCCAAATCACATATCTGTGCTTCCGTTTTTCCTTCCTTTAATGATTGTTTAAACGGGATGTTTGGGTGGTGCAGTTGTCACAGGAAGAGACAAGCAAATGGGCACAGAAAATGAAAGTGAGAAGGAATGTTGAAGCATCATCTGCCTGATTGATCAGACAGACTGGACAGACTGAAGTAATAGAGGCAGTTCTCCTGCAGCTTAATGATGGTCTGCATCAGGATCAAACTCAGAATGAATATCCACCATGTTCTGTTCTTCTGCTTCTTATCAGGTGAGGACTGATTACCTGACTGTGTCTGTAAAGCTGCAGCACAAACTGCTTCTGGACATTCATTGTGTTCATTTTAATATATCTTTGATGACCAAACGGCTCTCAGTTGCAGTATTCTTATTTAGATGTACTGTTGTAATCCATAATCTGATCTCACCCACTGTAATTAAATTTAACAACAAATTAATTATTTATGGTTGCTCATTTATACAGTTGATGTTAGAAAGGAGGAACATCATGTAATACCCATAAAGACAGAAGTTGTTTCCTCTGTATCATCTCTGTTTCTCTGTGAACTGATGGATTAGCTCTCATTAATCTGTAGTCTGTTTACAGTAATTCTACAATACACAAAGTATTGATCATCAGTATTCACTGTTCACCTTTCTAACAGCACTGCAGGATGGAAACACTGGACTCGTCAATGCAAAAGATGTTTTTGCTGGAGCTGAGGGAGGAAGTGGTTCAATGAGTTGCATCTTTACTTCATCTGGAAGCACCAAGTTCTTCTGTAAAGGAGAATGTAAAGAAGAAGAAATTCTCATTAAAACAGATGGTGTCACAGCTCAGAGTGGCAGATACAGCATCAGCTATAAAGACGGACCTTCTGGAAGAAGAATTGTGATTGTGACCATCATACAGCTGACCAAGTCAGACTCAGGACGGTACAGATGTGGTTTGGGTGGATCTTTGGTCCCAGATGATTACTCTGACTTTAACATCATAGTTACAGATGGTGAGTTTCTACTGAAAGTCATAAAACCTGATAAATTTACTATGTTCATCCCATTTAATGATTTTAAAGCTTAAGGTTCTATATGTAGAGTTGTGAAGCAATTTATATGTATTAATCAATCAATCAATCAATCAATCAACCAATCAATCAATTGTTTAATGACCACACGACCAAAGTCAGTTGAATTTGCTTTCGGTACAGCATATAGGAAAGCTCATAACATTGTGTCAGACATAGAACAGATAACACTTAACACAGGAACAACAGACAATATATACAAATTTACACAACAATATTTACAGACGGTATAAACATTGACATGACAGTTTAAAGTGCAGGTGCATCAGGCAGGGATTATTGCAAAGATTATTGCAAAGTGTTCAGGGTCCTTATGGCAGTGGGGAAGAAGCTGTGTTTGAAACGGGATGTTTTGGTGGACAGGGATCTATAGCGCCTGAGGTCAATAATAAGTTCCTGTGTTTTTGAAGTGTTGAGCTGGAGGTTGTTGTCGATGCACCAAGTGACTGGTTGGGCTACCTGCTGGTGGTATTAGTCCTCGTTGTTGTTGGTTATGAGTCCAATTATGGTTGGGTCATCTGCATATTTGAGAATGGTGACTGAACGGTGACTGAATGGTGAATCCTCTGTTTCCTTCCCCACAGAAAGCTCTTTATCCAGTGGCATATGCAGGGATCAATGTTCATGTCCATTAGTTTGTTGAAAAGATTGACCAGGTTTATTGTATTGAAGGCAGAGCTGAAGTCAATGAATATGATGCGGGCGTAGGTGTTGGGTGACTCCAGGAGAAGTAGTGTGTGATGGAGGGCTAGGTTGACAGCATCCTCAACTGACCTGTTGGCATGACAGGCAAACTGGTGAGTATCCATCAGAGGGGTGGTGAATCGTTTCAGGTAGGAGAGAATGATGCGCTAAAACGACTTCATAACCACGGATGTTAGGACATTATTATTATTTTTGGCAATGATGTCAGAGAAGAAGGGCCGCCTTGCATTTCTCAGTTCCAAATTATAAATGTGTTTTCTCTCTTTATAGATGTCATAATTAACCTGGAGATTTGTTTTTCGCCACCTGCGCTCAGCTTTTCGACACTCTCTTTTCCATTCTGACCAGCGTGGCATTTCTCCATGGAGATCTTTTCTTACCAGAGACAACCTTCACCTTAGTGGGTGCAATGGCATCAATAAAATTTGTAATTTTAGAACTGAAATTATCTACAAGCTCATTGATGGAGACCAAAGAGAGGGCGGGTGTGGAGGAGAAGGCCTGAATAAATACTTCACCGGTGTTTTCAGTGATATACCATTTTGTGATTACCTCTGTTTGAACATGTGTGTGCATGGAGATAGCACTCTCAAAAAAAAACACAGCAATGATCAGAGAGAGCAACATCAGTCACCACAACCTTAGAAATGTTCAGACCATTAGAGATGATTAAGTCCAGAGTGTGCCCCTTGTTGTGTGTGGTCACATGCTGAGTCAGTCCATAGTTATCAAGAACACAGCACAGTTCTTTAGTCTGTCCTGGGGGTTTCCATGACATCTGTCTGCATTGGAGGGAATCATTAAACAAAATGGCAACTCCACCTCCTTTCTTATGCACTCTAGCTTCACTCATAAAACTGAAGTTGGGAGGGGTTGACTCGATAAGAACAGCTGCTCTGTTATCTTGGACTAACCAAGTTTCAGTTAAAAACATAAAGTCAAGGTTGTGCTCGATGATAAAATCATTGATTAAAAATGTTTTTCCTGACAAAGACCTGATATTTAATAAAGCTAAGTTTAATGTGTTAAAAATATTATCCACCCAATTTTTTGGGACAAGCTGTAGCTGACGAGGAACGGAAGCTAAATTTGATAAATTTGCAGAACCAGTTGAGTGCTTCCTGCTTCTTAACAGATTCATCATTCTTTTCCTGTTACTTATCAAGACAGGGATTGGGCAAGCTACCAGCACACTGGGCCCCGGCTTTTCCTGGGAAGAGATAGAGATAACTGGATGTGCTGTGCTTTTATCAGGCTGGGGAGAGAGAGGATGATTCTGCAGCCGTCGTGGAGGGGGGGGGGGGGTGGGCGCCGTAACTGTGACGAATGTGTTGTGACTGTTTGAAGACTTAAAGCCATTGGTGGAGGTGGACACTGAGGGGGTTTAGGGGAGAGAAAATGGGAGCAGGGTGGGGTGTAAGTTTGGTCCCTGCAGTGACCAGCTCTTTCATCTGGTCAGTGAACTCCAAGAGGAGGGAGGAGGGAGAAAGGGTGACTGGAGAAGAGAGCGACCTGGATGGGGTTTGGGGGGATGAAGGGGGTGAAGGGGGTGAATCCTCAAAGGTGGAAGTAGGTGAGGGGGTTGGAGACTCCTCCTCTCGACTCTATTGACTATCATGTTTAAAGCTCTCTTCAGGCAAAGGCTGAGGTGGTTCTCTTTCAAGGTTTCTGACGTGTTTTGTTATGTCTTCTTCTTATTTTGATTCTTCTTGTCTCTTGACCTTGGCAGAGGGAGCAAATTGGTGACGCAGGAGGTAAAATAAGTTAGAGATGAACAATTTTACTCCTGACTTGTTAAGAAAAAGAGATGATGTCTGTGGTCACAGAAAAAGTTGAAATTGTCAATGAAGTGAAGTGAATGGACAGTACATGCAGTTGAAAGTCATGTGTTCAGTGCCAACAACCTGCTGAACCTCTCAACTCCTGTTCTGACTGGCGGTAGAAGGCCACTGATAAACACCTCAGCATTCAGAGAGCTGACTGTGTTCAACAGATCACTAAAGTCTCATTTCAGCACTTCAGACAGTTGTTTCACATCATTGGTCCCTGTGTGCAGTATGATGTTTTTCAAATTTGGATGTGCAGCCACAATATGCAGGATTCTCTCAGTCATGTCAAAGACCATGTCCTTCAGAAAGCAGACTATTTTGGTGTTCTTACTGTACATGCTTCTTAAATGGTTTATAGCACAGTCACCCAAAATCAGAGCTTGAGGCCCAGTCGTCAGCTTTCCCTGTAGCCTTTTATTTTCAGATTTACTCTCAGTCCTCAGCCTGCTGTGTGAAGACGAGAGGTTACCCAGGTCATCAGACGGAGAGCCAGGGTCCTGCAGCAGTGGAGCAAATCTGTTCTCCAGTTGCACACTCGGTTGTTGGGGAGGTTTGTTGTTAGATCTCCCTTTCGCAGCTGTCCACGGCTGTGTCCTATTAAGAACAGGGGTTGAACAGATGCAAACTCTCTGGGAAGGTAGGAAGGTCTACATTTAACACTGATGTATTCCAAGTGAGGGGAGCAGGAGCTGTTTAGCACAGTATGGTTGGTCCAGCCAAGTCTCAGGCAGATGGCAGAGCAGTCTTTGTCATTCTTGTTGGTTTGGATTAAAAGAAAGAGTTTGTCTGTCTTGTTCCAGAGGGATGTCACGTTAGCCAGCAGCAGTGCAGGTAGTGGTGGCCGGTATGGGCGTCTCCTGAACCTGGATAGAACACCGGCACGCCATCTTCTCCGGCCCGGTTGTTGCCTCCTTCAGGTTGGGTAGCCAGGTGAGGAGTTGGTAGCTAGTATCTTGTAATGGGAAATTGCTGATGACTCAATAAACACACAAAGAGAGCAATGTCAGGTTATGAAATAATGTAATCAAATAATACAATCAGAAGTATAATGCATAGTTCTGGAGACAAAGATACCAACTAGATATCTTTTCTTTGTCTGAAAAGTTGGCACTTAGCCAGTCCCTTAAATACTACTTGTACAGAATTTAAAACATCTGTTCACTAATCGTACAGGTCTGCAAAACCCTCAGATAGAAACATAAGTCAAAAGTTCAACTAACCTAGGAACAGTCTTTCTTCACGATCATATATGACAGCACTCAAGCATGCACCAAGTAGCATCACAAAATAACATAAGTACCATATTAAATTAAGGACAAACCACACTATCCTCTAAAAGCCTATCACATTAACACATAAACATCTACATAATTATAGTTTATCACTGGCTCAGATAAAAGTACAACAGAATAACTGTTGAACACACAACTGCCTCTTCTTACACAGCAAAGAACTAAGTTTAGAATAGACACAGCACAGAGGAATTTAGAACAGGTGTGAAACACAAACAAACACTAAACTGTACTTAAAACACTATCTGTAACATGTATGATATATTCAAGAAATACATCAAACGATAACCTACTATTCAGTTTTCTTTCACAATCTCTACAGGTGATGTTGGTCGAGTTTGTTGTTACGAGGCTGGGATCGGATTGACTCTTAGGGATAGTAGCTCCCAACGTGTGTACATGAACAGACATGATGATTTCCTGACATATAACATATAACAGAAGTGAGAGACACAGTAGCAGAGCTTGTTCTGACCGGGGAGAGGCTCACGGCCGCCAGCTTGCCTACTAATTGTTTTTTATTGCCAATGAGTGAACGGTTAGTAATGTAACATAAAAAATGAGACCTTCTCCGACTTTCTCGGTTGTCTGTATCAGCCTGTGGACTGATTTCTATGTGAAGGACCCGGACCGGATTCAGTTTTTCTGAAACACGGTGCAAAATATGAGAAGTGTAAGCAAGGATATGACATCACCTGCAGTAGTGTCACACCGTGAGCAGCAAAGTGTTGACTGCAGCTCATTTAACAGCCACAGGTGTCACTAATGAGAAGGAGTTTCTGATTCTTACATACAGAACCTTTAAGAATAAACAAAGTCAGATAGAATCTAATTAAATTGTGGGAAGAATGTGAGAGATTTATGATATATTGACTCAGTGTTTTGATGTTGGATGAAATCATTATGCCAGTAGTCAGACTGGTTGAACTGGGCAGCTCCCAGCATGACTCTGTGAATCTGTGTAAATGTGAAGCAGGAAATATTGTGATCAAACTGCAGCATCTTACAGGAAGTACAGACAGTAACTGTTGATTGTTCATCTTTTCAGAAGCAACGTTGGGTGACAACACTCGTTTCATCCGTACAGAAACTGAAGGAGGAGATATCACATATCCATGCAGCAATACTGTCTACGGAAGCGGGAAGTTCCTCTGTAAGGATGAATGTAACAAAGAAGAAGACATCCTGGTTGAAACAGAAGAGAACAGAGCTCAGAATGGCAGATACAGCATTGAATATAGAAAAGGATCTAAATCTGGACTGTATGTGACCATCACACAGCTGAAGAAGTCGGACACAGGACGGTACAGGTGTGGTTACGGCAGAGCTTCGTCTCCAGATTCATCCTACATGTTCCGGATTATTGTTGGAGATGGTGAGTTTCCATTGAAAATTATGAAAATGTGTCTTCATGATCCATTTACCTTTTATTCAGTTGACATTAATTTTTAGAGAACTGATTTAAAAAAAGTTGTTTTATTGTCATATAAAATTATTAAGAAACATGTTGTTCTCCTTTTCATCATTATAATTACTTGACAAAAATCATGTTTAAATGACCTGACAGCATCAACAATGACCAGCTGTGTCCCTTTCTTTTTATCAGGACGGAAACAAGAAATATATTTTCAGGTTATGTCCACAAAATTTTATTAGATTGTCTGATTTGTTACATCGAGAGGAGGGTAGCCAGAGTCTTCTGTGCAGTATCTTAGCTGTGTCGTGGAAATTGTCTGAAAACACTAACACACATATAAAATACTACACAAAACACTCCAGGGTTGAAGATTAAAAAATGTTATTGTACAATAAGGAGACAGAACACACAAAGATTTGCATCAGTTCGTCTCAGCGAGCAAAAAGCAAACCCCATTCTATTATAGTTACAGAAGGAACAAAGAAATGATCTGTGATTGGTCAAAACATAGAAAACTTATGGATTACAACCAATGGCAAACAGCCACAAAATACATTTACATGCACATGTATGTTAACTAGGAGCCACATCACCTAAAGACACAAATCAAGGAAGAGCCTCAAGCCATATGTGGCCTTCAACCCCTCAACATGTCGAAGGCCAAGACACAGAGATTTACCTTCTCGGGGATGAAACATGATGGAGAAGGCCAGTTGGCCTCTCAACAATAACAAAAGAACATATCTGTCCAAAGGCAAACAGTCAGTTACGGAGAAAATGTAATGATCTCACTTCATAATGTTAGGAGTAAAGGGGGCGGGGTTTATAGTTCCTCTTTCTTCCTTTCCCTTTTCTAAACTGGACTGGTTTTCATTGAGAAGATAACAAGGGGGTGTGGTTAAGCTGCGGGCTGATAAAAGGACGCCACGGTGAGGTGCGTGCGCAACCACTGGAGTAATGTGAGGCAGCTCAGCTGGGAAAGCGCGAACCTTTGAAAGTGATACGAGTTGAGTTAAAGCCCAGAGAGACGTCCTTTTGAGAAGCGTTCGAGACATTACAGCTTCACACCTTTCCTGCACCCGGACCCTTTAGTAAAACCAGTTTTGTTCTTCGGGGATCCATCCCCCAACCACCAAAACTGAACTGAACCGCCAGAAGGAGCTCGCGGCTCACGAGAGCAATGCCAGAGCTGGCGAGGCCGAGTCGGAGGGACTGGAAATGCTAGTCGGCGTGGAAACCCGATAAGGTAACCCACCTCCAGACTGTCTATCTCTAACACTGGAAACCAGTCCGTCTTTCTCTGTATTCTTCCACGTTTTCTCCTTTTCTACACCCTCCAGGTTAGGACTAGTATTGGTGCTTAATACTGAATCCCCTAGACTTGACTAGTCCGTAACAATATTTGCATATTAAAATTACAAGCCAAATCTTTCGTCTTTCATTACTTTTACAGCTGTTACTAGAACTGCGCTCTTCTGGACAGAGACCTCAGATGTTGTACCTGGAATCTGCTGGAGCCACTCTCCCAGTTTGTGGGTCACAGCCCCCAGTGCACCCATTACCACTGGCACCACTGTTGCCTTCACTCCCCACATCGTTTCTAGCTCCTCTTTCAGCCCTTGGTATTCTTCAAGTTTCTCGTGTTCCTTCTTCCTGATGTTGCTGTCGCTTGAGATTGCTACGTCTATCACCGCTGCCTTCTTCTGTTGTTTGTCCATCAACACGATGTGTGGTTGGTTAGCCATCACCAGTTTGTCAGTCTGGATCTGGAGGTACTAAGTGCCTGTTCTTGTGCTGCCATGATCAGTGCTTCTGTGCTGTCCTTCAGTCCAGCCTTTTCCAGCCACTGGTAGGATTTCTTGATATCAGCCACTTCTTCTATCTGTCGGTGGTACATGCCGTGTAGGGGCTTGTCCCTCCATGATGGTTCCTCCTCCTCCTCTGCATCATGATGTATTCCTGGATCTTGGTTGTTTCATCCTGGACAGTGGCTCTGATGCTCACCAGTCCTCAGACTCCCTTGTTCTGCTTAGTGGACAGTCTCAGGGTGCTGGACTTGGGATGAAACCCTCTATGCTTAGGGCTATGCTTCCTTCGGACAGTCACCCAGCCACCCTGGCTTCCTGGCTGCTCAGGAACTACCAGGGGAGTAGGGGCTACGCTAGGTCGGCCCGCACCGGCTACTGGGGGCTGGCTAACTACAGTTCCTAATGATATGTTTACCATGGTGTGGAGTTGCGCTTCCAATTCACTGAGCCTCCCCTCCAACATTGCAAATAAACTACATTTATTACACGCACCATTATCATTAAAGGATGCAGAGGAATTGCTAAACATATGACACACCAAGCAAGAGAGAGCAGGAGAGTGAGAGGGAGAGAGGGAAGCCATCGCTAACTGCTACGCTAAACTGCTAAGCTAAAGCAGCTAGCAGATCTGAATAACATGTAATCAACCGTGGGATTAGCAAGAAAGTTGCCAATAGAAGGAGAGAGCCTAAAGTGCTTGAGCAGAACTAGTGTAAGTTTAAATGTAGAGTGGGTAATTATCAGCAGTAATGAAGAATATGGCAAAATTAATTGAGTTGAGATCGGCAAAAATGCTATGCTTGATTCAGTATCTGATTGTTTCATTGTGTTTTCATTGTTCACAGCTCCAACCATATTGAAACCAAACCGGACTCTCCGACGTTTTCCAACATCAGTCCCATCAGCCTCCACACCAACAACAACACAGAGTTTAATCTCCAGTTCAGGAAGCTTCACACCTTCATCATCTTTCCCTGAAACCACAGAGCAGTTTACTGGTACAGGACAGTTCATGTCTGTCTGAACATTATTTGTATCTGCTTTTATAAGCGTATATGTTTTCAATATGGCAATGATTGTTTGGGGGTAAAATAATCAGCCTAAAAAAGGCACAAAAAGTAGGTAATACATGTTTTTTATCTTTGCAGTTTATTGGCCACCATGAAAACTTTAAACCCTTTTTTCTGAACTCTTCTCTGCTTTAGTTGGAGCCTCCTACATAGTTGTAGTTATTGGTTTACATTTTGCATCAGTATTGATTCAGTATCTGATTGTTTCATTGTGTTTTCATTGTTCACAGCTCCAACCACTTCAAAACCAAACCAGACTCTCCGACCTTTTCTAACATCAGTCCCATCAGCCTCCACACCAACAACAACACAGAGTTTAATCTCCAGTTCAGGAAGCTTCACACCTTCATCATCTTTCCCTGAAACCACAGAGCAGTTTACAGGTACAGGACAGTTCATGTCTGTCTGAACATTATTAGTATCTGCTTTTATAAGCATATATGTTTTCAATATGGCAATGATTGTTTGGAGGTAAAATAATCAGCCTAAAAAAGGCACAAAAAGTGGGTAATACATGTTTTTTGTCTTTGCAGTTTGCTGGCCACCATGAAAACTTTAAACCCTTTTTTCTGAACTCTTCTCTGCTTTAGTTGGAGCCTCCTACATAGTTGTAGTTATTGGTTTACATTTTGCATCAGTATTGATTCAGTATCTGATTGTTTCATTGTGTTTTCATTGTTCACAGCTCCAACCACTTCAAAACCAAATTTCATGTTTAACAGTTATAATATATGTTACTGTGATCTTCACAGTAGTTTCCAATGGCAGCTGGTGAAATTTTACTCAAATTTTTGAGTAAAACGCAGTAATGTTAACATAACACTAATGGGAAAACAAAAAAGTAACATTAGCATGAAAAGGTAACATGACAATGAAAACCATAAAGTAACATTAGCATTAGCATGAAAGTAATGTCAGCATGAAAGCAGAGTAACAGTAACATGAAAACAAAGTAACGTTGAAACATTGTTAAAAATCATAAAGTAACGTTAGCATTAGCATGAAAACAATAAAGTAATGTCAGCATTAAAACAAATAAATAATGTTAGAGTGGAAACAATGACGTAATTTTATCGTGAAAACAAAGTAATGTGTGAAAAATAAATTAACGTTAGCATGAAAACAATAAAGTAACGTTAGCATTAGCATGAAAAAAATAAAGTCAGCATTAAAGCAAATAGATAACAGTGTGAAAATAAAGCAATTTTAGAGTGAAAACAATAATGTAACATCAGCATTAAAACCAAGTAACATTAGAGTGAAAATGAAGTAACATTAGCATTTTTATTTGTAAAATTTGTTCAAATCATTTGGTATTGTGTGTGTATTGGACAAAGTTTTTCTGAACACCATCATTTACGCAAAAATTGTAAATTTTGATTTGTAAATCTAATCTACTATATTGGCCCAAATATAAGACGACCCCCACTTTGTCAAGACTCATTTTTGGAAAAAGATTTACAATTTAAAATTACCTTTAATTAAAGTACTCTTATTTGCTTTTTACTTGCAAAACCTTTTTTGCACTTACAGTAACATAAAAAGTGTAGTTGTCAACTCAAGTACTTCACCTGGTTCACTGTCTCTCCGCTGAGCTCCGTGTGCGTGGAGCGCTCAGCCCTGAAACAGAGGAGAGGAGAGACTCAGCACGACACAAAATGACAGCAAAATGCAGTAGACATTATGTTCATTCATGTCACTTACCTAATTTATGTGCACTTGTTTCATTGCAGCACAGTGTGAGGCTCTGTACTGTGTTTTGCCAACAGTTTTGGTCGCGCTGAGTTTCTCTCCTCTTTGTCGCTGCGGGCGGAGCTGCTGCTCCACAGCAGAGGAGAGACAGTAATAGTAGTCGAGCTGACGACAACACTTGGTTCGTTGCTGATACTCAGTCGTTTGCCTACTTTTGAGCCACTTTGTTCGAGACGATCTCCGTGTCTCTCCGTCTGTCAGGCCGCCGGCACTGTAGGCTAGTTGTGAGAGACGGTGGCTCACTTCAGTCAGGAGGGGAGCGCTCGTTTTACAGATTTTTAGCACCATCTGTTGTTGTGAATGTATATAGACATTTAAAAGTCTAGACCCCAAATATAAGACAACCTCACCTTTTCAGATGTATTTCCAGGAAAAAAAAACCCCGCCTTATATTCAAATCAATACGGTAAATTGAATCTAATTTCTCTCCATAGTGGCGCGCCAGCGTCCTGCATTAACCAGCCAACACCGGTAGTTACAGAGAATGAGGACCTTTACATAATTCAAAACATATCAAATGTTTCACATAATGTGAGACTCATTTTCTTACATCATTTGTATTCAGTGGCCTGTAATACAATATAAAACATTCTTTTCCTTTTTGACCCTGTATTCAAGTCCTCTCTCTCTCTCTTCCTTCTCAGCTTTATCCTATGTCTCTCGCACAGGTTTCTCCTTGCCTCTAGTTGTGTGTGTGCCCTTAGTTGGTGTAATTCTGTCGGCTGTTCTGCTCTACAAATGGAAGATGAGGAGGAACAGCAGGGAAATCAAAAACCGCACAAATGTGGAGGTGACGCTCTTAAACCCTGCATGTCTCTGTTCACTCTTACTGTTGGCTTCCATGATGGCTTCTACTACTATACTATAAACAACAGACTGTAAAATGTCACCGTAAATATGAGGGGAACTCTGGGATGACTAAAACGGGCTTTAGTTGCCGACCTTTGATTCTGCTGTCTGAAATACAGCTGTCGCTGGTAGATCTTATTTACTGTAGCTAGTGTTGGTTGAAAACTCTCTAACTTTGTAATGTTTCCATCTGACTTGTATGAAAATTAAAATCCTGAAGCCAAACCAGTGGTTTTGCATATTTAAGCCAAAAACAGTCTCAGCATTAAGACATCAAAGACTCGTGTCCACTTTCTCCACTGAGGTGCTGACCATAGCTCAGTATTTCCACAACCGCTCTAATAGTTCCTCATGCAAACTGCTTTGGCATGTGAAGGAATCCAAAGCGTCTCAGACCTTTTTAATGCTTAGTTACAGCTGCTAATCCCTGACTACACAATCACTGCTTGGGAGATGATGGGTTTATTATAACAGATTACCTGGTGGGCTGTTTCAGGTGTGATGTCATTCTTGTCACCTTGCTGAAGTTGTTGATTTTATTTTCAGTTCTCTGTCGTCTAGAAGAAGTCGGGTCCAGTCTCCACATGTGAAGAATCCACCTGCAGGACCAGCAGGGAATAGGACCAAACTGCTCTAGTGGTGCCATCTAGTGTTGAGGCTGCAGATTGCAACCAACTTAATAGAAGTAAAATTCCCATTCCTGTTTTTCCATTGATGACGTGATTCTGTGTCACTTTGGATGAGAATGTTGTGCATTTTTGCTTCTTTTTTTTTCTTTTATTAACTATTTTATTTCCCTTTGTGTTTATTCATACATGTACACACATATATACACATATAAGTAAAATTGCATTGCTGAGCTTTTGAAAAATACCACAAGCCAAAAAGTTTGGGAGCCGCAGGTTTAATCTTTGATGAGGCATATGTGGTTTATAATCTCATCATTATGTTATTTTATGTAAAATTTGAATCTGAAAGGTAACTAAAGCTGTCAAATAAATGTAGTGGAGTAAAAAACATCAAGTATTCACATTAATTATTTTCTCTATAATGTCAGAAAATAGAGAAAACTTGGCTGAGATATTTTCTAACAGTCCAATGTGACGTCTTCAAATGTGTTGTTGTGTCTGACCAACAGCCCAAAACCCAAAGATCCAGTTTATTATTATTTGTGACAAACACATCAGAGGCATCAGATCCTTACATTTGAAAGGCTGAAAACAGAAATGTCACATTTAGTTGCATTTTTATGGATGCCAAGAGACGCTGTGGTTACTCATCATTTTCAAGGTCAGTTATCTCGAAATCACCACTTAATTATCAATTTTTTAACTTTTAACTGATAATATTTCATGTTTTTATTATTTTAAGAATGTTAACCCAACATAATGGTTTAATATCTTGTTGTCTGGATTTATAACAGTCATCCTGTGCTCATGACATCAGGATCTGTGGATATACTAACATACATAATAACAGTAACATTATGCGTAAACTGGATTCATTCTTATTTTTTTTCTGGAACTTCTTTTTCAAGATAATGAGATATGGAAGTCCTGATGATCACAAACTATGTTTGACATCTCTGGTTAAAGTTACAGTTAAATTATCATCAGAACAATGAGCTAAAAACTAAATATCATGAGATGAGTTGTGATGTTGACAACTATTCCACACAAAACATGCTGCAGTAATCGCTCCGCTCGTGGCTTCCATACATTTTATGCAGACAGACGTTGACCAGAGTTTGGCTGGTGATAAATCATAATTTCCTGCCCTGATTGCTTTAGTTTCTTACTAAAGGATGTGAAATCTTTAAAACATTTCTGAAAACAAACCTCAAAGGTAAACAGAATTTTATGAGCCCTTGTTCACAACTCGTGTTGCAAAATGGAGAATAAGGTGCCTTCAGACAGACGGATGGTACAGAATAAACTGGTCATAAGAAATGATGTTGAATGAATTTCAGATACCACCTGGCAATAAAGAGACAATTAAATAAGTGATATATTGATTGATTGTATCTTTTCACAAAAGCAAATATTAAGCCATGTAATGCATTTTTTAAATCTGGCTGAAAGACTGAGCCCTTCGTCTTCATCGTCATCCAACAAAGACACAAAGGAACCTGAGAACTGGACCTAATGTTATCTCGAAGGACTTGCTGACGTCTCAGACTGGAGTGCAGAACATCGTCGCTGTCACGCAGTACTAAGTGAAATATTCTTGAACAAACTCATTTTTACACATTATTTTTGCACTTTTGAGTTAAACCTGTCATTCCAGTGTTGAAGTGTTTTCTGTCTTTCTCTCTTCATTTGATTGAGCTCACAGGACGTCAGGGCAGGAAGCCCATGATGGCTGGTAGAAAGTTCTTAAACTATTTTACCATCCAATTGTACTTTTTGACTAGAAGAAAACTCTCAGTGCTGGTTGCTTTGCTGTCATGGTGGCTGGTTTAGTCAGCCTCGTATAAATATTCGCCAGCGTTTAACTGGTGGATGATGGGAAATCTCTCTGATGCTGTGAATGCAAACATTAATGACACATTTCCCTGTGATTACATGAATGCGCCAACTGTAGATATTAACTGTACAGTGTGTTCGATTTTCAATGGGGCCAACAGCGTCGATCTGTAACTGAGGTCAGAACTGCTTGAATTAACTAAATGAAAATGCTCTAACAACCAAAAGTTCATGAGGGTTCTTCAGGCTATTTGAGCATCTTAGGGTTCCTCACTAGTAAAAACAAAACAACAGAAAATCCTAAAATGTGTTTTATAGAGGCTCTTTGTGTTTGAGGTTTGTTGAAATGCCGTCATGGATTATAATTGATGGATTATATTCATTTGACGTTCCTCAGGGAACCATCTTGGGTTCCCTGTTGTTTTTAATCTGAAGAACCATTGACTTTTTAGAGTGTGCTACTGATATAATTATCAATATTGTTGTGTGACAAGCTTCTACTAACAACGTACTCCTTGGGCTGTTTTTTGTATTTTTAGCATTTTTAATTTTGTTATGTGCTTATGAGTGTGAGATGATTTTCTTCTTTTCTGATTTGGGCATCTTATGGAAGTACTAAAACCTTTTTAATTTTTGATATGTTTACAACAAAACCAGGAATTTTCTGTGACTAACATATAACTTGTTCTAATATTTTTAATACAGACTTTGATAATTACTTTAACTCACCCACGCATGCTCGTACAAAAACACACACGTCTGCTCACCTCTGAATCATCACGAAGCCTCAGCGAAGCCTCACAACGACCTTTTATAGGAAACAAGCTAAACTTCTGCTACCAAACAACCTTTCAAACCATTCAGATAAACACACAATACGGATTTCTGGACCATTGAGCCCCTGTTGTGTATCTACAATAACTTTTGAATCACTTTGCCTCTTTGCAGGGGCCTTATTACTAACAGTAACACCGTGTTTAATGCAGATTAGAACAATTAACTAAACACACTTGAAATAACAGAATAAACTTTTCGAGGATCACTGCATCAAACCTACCTCGCAATGAATTACATGAATAACTTCTCACCCTGTTCCACTGCGTGCCCTGAAGTTCCCGTGTTAAAGCTCCGTACCTGTGCCTTTGCATGTTTTAGCCTTTTAATCACATGTACTTTAAATTACTGCCAACCATTTCCCAAATCAGTTTTTAGATGTATTATTTTACTCCAGGAAGGATTTAGTTTCCATTTATATGAAAAAAAATCAACATGCAGAGACTTACAGATAGAAAATCCATCACTATCAACATTTTTTAACAGTTCAAGCACTGACAGTGTTGCAAGCCTTCTGTATTATTATTATTATTATTATTTGGCCTTTGTGGTACAATAAGGAGCTGATCTTGGCATCAGAGGCTTCCTAAAATGCAAATTCTCGGGTGTCAGGTTGCCCAGAGTTGCACCAGGTCAAGTTTACCATTGTTTTTTAGGGCTGGGTCCCTGTTTTCACCAAATAATTCAGTTTAAAGAAAACTCTAGTAGCAGCCACCCATTTGTGGGACTTGCTGTCATTTCCCTGTTCCGGATTCGTATAGTTGCATGTTGGAAATCCCTCTGGGTTGATTGGGTTCGGGCTAGATCAGCTGGTGTGCAGGCTGTGGGGTTAATAGTAATTGAGAGCAGCTGGGTTCTCAGGCTTCTTATCGATCAGCGGTGTTCAGGAAGAATCAGCACAGCCACACTCTCTCAGTTGCTGCATTCAAAAATGCTCCGACATTTTGTGATTTGAGTCGGTTGCTGAACAACAAGCCTTTGTACTTTGTACCAATTTATACTTATTTATTTAATTGTTGGTTTGATTTGCTCACATATCTCATCAGTGCAATACGTAGAGCAACCAACTATCAATTCTCTGATGTAATGATTAGAGGATTAGAAGTCTCTGCAAGATGATTTTCAGAGAAATGAACTAAACATTAATGGCTGCCCGGAAGGAAGGAAGGAAGTCAGTCTAATAGTTGCTGTATATTTTACAGTATATTCAGTGTAAAAACATGCAAAAACACAGGTATGATCCTTTAAACGCTCAATTTAAATATGTTTTCTCTGCCCGTGTCTGCTCTCAGCTATCGGTTTGCATGTGGTATTTATTACAGTATCTGCACTGAATGAAACTGTATTATAAACATGAATGTACATAACCATCGTTATATGAAAAATAATAATACGAGGACTCACTTTGCTCGGCAGCAGGCAGTTCGTCTCCAGCTGAGTTTACATCAGGATCCGAAGGTCCGATTTTGAACATTAACAGAAACAGATCTGATCTGACTGCTGCAGGAAAAACAGGGAACATTTCAAAAATCCTCATCAAAGCTCATCAGATGTGGTTCAGGTAAAGTTCAAAATGTTGGATTTGTTATTCTGTTCCTGTGTAAAGACAGTCTGTGTTGTGTGAATCTATACAAGGGCAATGAAGTTGTACGTAATAACACAATGGATTGCTTTATGGAAAAAAAGACTTGTTTATAATGTAGAGCAAAGAGAGACTGGAATAGTCCTTGTAAAATTGTACGAGTACAGTGTCAAATATGTGTCAACAGAGACGACATTATTTTAAAATTATGTATGGAAAATTTTAGCTGTGTATATAAATATATATTACTTGTACTTTGTTTTTGAAATTGCAGAAATATGGAAAAAGTGGAAATATTTATTGCTCTAAAGATATAAAATCTGTTCATGTTGGAAAGACGTGTCCTGTGACTGTAAACACATACACACACACACACACACACACACACACACACACACACACGTTGACATTAGATGTTCTGCATCCAGTGGTGGAAAGTAACTAAATACATTTACTTAATGATTGTACAAGTGAAATTTTGAGGTGATGATTGTGTTTATTCCTATTTTTGAATGATAAATCTCAGTATGGAGCTGCATACATATGAACATGCAAGCACACATTCATCCATAAAGACACATCAGAGCCACTTTGCCTCCTTTTCTTACCCCTTTCGACTGAGGCAGTGACGTGGGATAAACTTGTGTTAATGGTGGAGCTGAATGGGTCAACAGGCTTCATATAAACTGGCTTCATGACTCAACTTCACACCTTGAATTGAACACAGGGATCACATTTATGTGCTTTTTATGTAACGGACTATTTAGGCCCAAATCTGTAGGAAACTAAAGAGTAACTTCAGAAGAATGAACCATTAGTTATAACTCTCACCTCTGACATCAGAGCAGACTGTCTGTGTGTCTGTGTGCAGTGTTCTGCATTGCGATAGTTGTCTGGTTGCCCAGGGTACCATTTTCTGAACTCAGCCTCCCCGGGTTTGTAGAAATGTCTGTCTGACAGCGACCACCTCCAGCTGTTCAGGTCATCATACAGTCCTATCCAGGCTTGCTGAAAGCAAGATTTTATTGTTTTATACAGCATTTGTCTTTGTTCAGCTTAAAGGACGATTCACAGTGTTTCCAGTGTCTTAAACCAGCAGTCAGGTGTCCATATGAACAGTGAAAGGGGTTTTCCTCACTGTAATCATTCCTCCTGTTCATACTGGATATTAAAAGATCCTTCAAATGTGCTCTCAATGTAAGTGATGGAGGCCAAAATCCACAGTGTGTCCACATCAGTGGAGGCTGGTCCATAGAGGCAGAGGAGGTTGATCCTCTTCTATTTTTTGAGAGGCAAAAGGGAGATCAAAATATAAAAAGGAATATTTGGTTGAAATAAACCATTACAAATCTCAGTATTACTTATAAAGTATTTTTTCTCTCCTCTTTGGAAAAAATCCATTACTGAAATTCTGTTTAAAATGCTTCAACAGCGACGCCTACAGGGCGGGAGGAGAAAGGGCAGTGTGTGAAATGGTGGAGGTGGAGTGGGGGACAGAGGAGGATGGGTGCCTGCTGTCCTCCGCAGGGCGGGATCTCTTACATTGGACTTAATGTATTTCATTTTTTTAATGCTAATCTGTGATTGGCCATGACACGTAAAATGACGTGGCAAGGGAGGCTGTCCTCCCTAACCAATCAACAACCAGAATGCAATATTGACATAGAGTTGGTCCAATGATAGTCTCTAGAATTCATCTTCAATTCTCTCCACTGTAAGGCAGAGTAGCAGCAGTAGATAGCTCCTTGCGTTAGCCAATGCAACAGCTGGCTTGTTGTAGCAGCCTGAAGGACTCTTTATACATCCATGGAAGGACTGTTAAGGACTGTTGTAAAGCTAATGGGAGAAATGATCTGGACTGTGCAGCGCAGCAGCAGCAGGACACTGCCGGGGAGGCTGGAGAGAAAAGCAACCGGAGAAACAACCAGGAGAGTTAGCTTGTTTGTCATTGTTGCTAATGATATCAGACTGGTTAAGCTGCAGCCATAAAGTTCTGTTAACTAACAAACAAGATGACCAACAGCCACAAATGGATGTTATGACATGAATACTTCATCTCCATGATAGAAAGAAGACATCAGATAATATGAGTCACATATTTTGTTATATTTTGTATATCGTGCACATAAATAAGAGTGTGTAAGTCATGTTTTTGATACATGCATTAATACTTTCTGATGTGAACCTACACTTTTAGATCTGTGAATGTTTTTAGTGTTCAGTCTTTCTAGTATTCAGCACTGATCTGTTCCTGTATCACATTATAAGCTTTGTGCTACTTTATTTATTTCTGTATACTAAGAAAATACACAGGAAACACGTGTAAATCATGTGATATGTTGTCTGTTTTTGATGAGAACATAAATTTGTTGTCACAATAGAACAATATTATACATTTGAATTTCACTTTGTTGGTAAAATGACACATTTGAACCACTCCATGGCTAAAATGAGCTCTTCTTTGTTTAGAGACAATATGTATATGCTAAATTTCTTTAAAGAAGCAGCCTTTACACCACTCAGGGGTTTTTGTTTTTAAAAGCAAATTGCTTTATTGGCATATAAAATTGCCCCCCACCCCTCCGATTTCATCAGGTGGGGGACAATGATATAGTTTGATGCGGTTTGTTGTAAGATTCCATGTTGGTTTTCCTCCTGTCCTCCCCAATATTTTGAGTCACCAGCCGCCACTGGTCCACACAGTCATTTAAAAGTCTCTGTGAAGCTTATATTCAGCTTCAGCAGTCTGAGTTAGTCATATCAAGTCTTTTTAGCATCAAATTCCCTCTTTGTGTTTCCTCGGACAGTGTTTCCCTGTTGAGCTGCAGGTGGAAGTATAGTAACAAAAAGAGGGACTTTGGCACTAAAAAGACTGTAACGTTGAAAGATATCTACTTGATTTGACTAATTTGGACGCTGAAGCTTCATATTAGCTTCAGATCAACTTTGAAATACATTTTTGCACAGAAGAAGGACTGTGGATGTTGTCCCCCATCACTTCCATTGTAAGTGCATTATGAAGGGATCTTCTAATGATATGTGTGAATAAAATCTGTTGACATCAAGTAATCAGACAAAAACACTTATAATACGACCATCCAGATATCGAAATTTTGAATAGTTGCAAATAACATGACAACGCAGCACAAAACTCAGTTGACCCAATTGACCAGAAACAATAATAAAAGGAGTAAATATTCATCCACATCCAGCGTTTTCCTTCAGGATGAGGTAAAATACAGGACAAAGTATAAAGTGTGATCAACATCTTCAGTCTTCCCAACATTCCTCTGCACTTATATAATAAAATTTGTTGCATTGAAGCAAACATGAATAATAAAATCTCCTTTGGGATATTAAATGATCTCTAATCTACTGAGTATATCTGTAAAAAGATGCATTTAGAATAACTAAAGAGTAATCTTGATCTGTTTCTGCTCTAGGATGTGCAGTGAACCCACAGTAACTCCTCTGCTGTCATCACAGCCTGTTCGTCATGTGACCAGCAGGGGTCACACACCTGGATCCATTTAAACTCAACATGATATTGAAATGGTTTCTGCCTAAACATAACTGATACCTCCTGCCGGTGTTGATAAAGCACTGACAGACGGCTGTTCTCTACCTCTGACCGAGGTATCGAACGTAGTTCCCAAAATCTACAGACGCAGGACCATCCAAGCCTTGCTTAGGGAATCAGATTCAGCCTGGCTTCTATCATCACCAGCTGTCATTGAACCGCTACCAAAGGGCCTTTTTAGTCAGGGATTCCTAACAGCCGGGCCACAATGAAGTGTGTTGGTGCAAACAGGTGTTGGAGGTTTGAAAGTCCTCCAAGAGCCTTCTAACAGGACATCTCTGGAGGAGGTCCACTCTGACAGTCGGGGGCAGTCTCCCGGTTTCCTGATCCTAACAGTTTAGCCAATTAAACCCCTAATTATTCAATTCAATTCAATTCAGATTTTATTAAGGACACGACTCATGGAGGGGTCCATAGCACAATAAAATACAAAGTGTAAAACAAAACACATCAATCATATATAACTCTCTCGACCCAATTTTATACTGAAAACACACATCTATCACATGTACAGCAGTATATTATCCTCAGTCACTAAACCTGAACCATTATCACTCTGCTGTTCAATAAACAGTAATAATTTTTACCTTTGCAAAATTCGATACAGTTTATAATCTGAGCAATTTTAAAGCTAATGTCAGCCGTTCCTAAAGGAGGCGTCTTTTCTTACCTTAAAGGAAAACCAGAGGACCTCAGAGATGAGCAAGAGTCAGGAACTTTGGCTGGAGTTTATAAAAATACAAACCAGTTTTATTTGGTTTTACAAAGCATGCAATCTAAGAATGCAAAAGGTAAAATACAAAAGCTTAAACAAAAAATTAAGAATCAAAACTTAAAAGACTGAAGAGAGTCTCTAGGAGATCCCTCAAAAGGCCCCAAGGAAAAGAGAAGGAACCGGACCTCGAGCCTCTCTTGGCTTTCCATTTCCATTTAACTCTACAACTTCCTCTTATTTGTATTACCACATATCATCTATCTCCAGGACAACTATCAGTTTCATGCTGATGCTACATGACTTTACACAAAATAGTGACCTTTTCTTTATCTCTCACTTGCATCACACCTTGTGGAACATTTGAACTTCTTCTTTTTTACATTTGAGATTAAAATCAAGGGATATCTGCTAGGTGCAGAAATACAGCTTCTCCTTTGCCTCAGATTATCTGATGGTTGCCGCCGAGATCTTTTTTTGTTGTTTGTTTTAGTCAACCTTGAAGGTTGGGCAGTGATGGAAGAAAAACTCAGATCCTTTACTGCAGTAAAAGTACCAATACAGCAATGTAAAAATAGTCTATTGCAAATAAAAGTCCTGCATGAAAAATCCTACTACAGTAAAAGTACATAAGTATTATGAGCTTGATGTAGTTAAAGTATTGCAGTAAAAGTACATAAGTATTATGAGCTTGATGTAGTTAAAGTATTGCAGTAAAAGTAGTGGTTTGGTCCCTCTGACTGATATATTATTATATATGACATCATTAGATTATTAATAGTGAAGCATCAGTGTTAGAGCAGCATGTTACTGTTGTAGCTGCTGGAGGTGGAGCTAGTTTACACTACTTTATATACAGTTAGCTAGTTTAGTCCAGTGGTTCCCAACCTTTTTGGCTCTTGACGTCTTACAAAAAGCAGTGTGTAGTCGGGGTACTTTAACTACATCAAGCTCATAATACTTATGTACTTTTACTGCAATACTTTAACTACATCAAGCTCATAATACTTATGTACTTTTACTGCAATACTTTAACTACATTAAGCTCATAATACTTATGTACTTTTACTTGTAATGCAGTAGTTTTACATTGCTGTATTGGTACTTTTACTGCAGTAAAGGATCTGAATACTTCTTTTAGCAGACACAGTTTCAATGTAAATGTTACTGGAACCTGCAGGTAATGGGGGGTCTTCATGGTAAAAAGATGAATGTGGAGGGGAGCAGCTGTGAGTTGTGGTTGGAGGAGGAACTCCATCATTTAGGGAAGTGAGTGAGTTTGTCGGTGAAGGAGGAAGAGAAGCAGCATTAAACCATCAGAGCTTCAACATGAAAGTCCGACACAGTCTGATCTGCTTCTTCCTCCTCAGTGAGTTCACTCGTTCTGTATTTCTCTCTTTCTTTAACAAATCAGTTTATTTCTTTATTTACAGTCAGTCTGAACCTTCTTCACTGTTATCTGTCAGTGGTTTCTGTGGTTTCTATGGTTTCTGTGGTTAACATGGTGATCAGTTACTTTAATATGAAATGACGACTTCTTCAGTTACTTCCAGCTGACTTCACCTGGTAAAACCAAGGAACAACTAACCATAAATCATAATGTTAAGTTTTGTTATCATTGGCCAGTTGACAGTTTGTAAGTCACGTTTGTTTCTGTCTCATTTTAAGAATTTGCCCAAAAAAAGATTCTCAAACTATCTTTCAAAAAGAAGAAGAAACCTGGGCGTTACATCCACAGAAAATCCACCGTCATGCTGAAACCAACAAAGTGTGAAAACAACGTATTTCTGAGCGTCTGGTTCCTGAATCATCAGTTAACCCTGTTAGACCAGAAACAGCTTTATAAACTTTATAAACCTAAAAAATCATTTTTCAAACTACAATATTTTAGAAAATGCAAACTTTTTAATATCTTTCTCATTTCACCTGCTGTCACAGAATATTTGAGATAATATTTGTTTTACCTGATTTCAGCAAAGCAGTTTAAAGATCAAAGTGTGATTTTAATGCCTGTTTCAGTGAGGAGAGAGTAGGAGCTGATCACTAACTACAGCTGCACATAGAAAAGCAACTTCAGCAACTGGAACAGCTGAGAGTCTCACAAATACAGTAAACGCTGTATAAGTTTAACTGACTGTAGATCAGTTCAGTCAGCTGTCTGTTCTGTTCAATAGGAACAAACAGTGAAGACATGAACATGTTGAAATCTACAGACACACATGAGCTGCTGGTCTGTGGCTGAAGTCTGGACTTCAGAAATAATCTCATTCTTTGCACCAGAGTCTGTGTGAAGGTTTTCAGTTGGTTTCATTCTTGTTGACACGTTTATTTCTACAGCAACTCAAAGTTCTTTATAATAATATAAGAGACTAAATGTAAAGGAAACATTGTCAAAAGGCACATTTATGGAGTTAAATAAATGTATAAATAAGAATAATACTATTAATAAATAAATGTTTAGTGTGAGATGATTAAAAAACTAAATTGAATTGAATAAAAGGCAACAAACAGAAAAGTCTTCAGTCTTGATGTAAAAGAACTGAGATCTGCAGCAGAACTTGAGTTCAGATATGTGGAGCATAAAACCTGAAGCTGCTTCTCCAGGTTTAGTTTGGACTCTGAGGACAGAAAGCAGACCTGATCCAGACCACCTGAGAGTCTGGATGCTTCATAACGCAGCAGCAGATCACAGATGTATTTTAATGAGTTCATTACAGCATATATAGATAGAAACTTTATTGATCCTGACGGAAACATCTACATTTGCAAAGTAGTTTTCTTTCTTCTTTTGGGAGCATCAAAGTGAAACTGAGTCAAATCAAGTTATGAGCAGAATGTGAGACTGGTTGAACTGGGCAGCTCCCAGTGTGACTCTGTGGTTCTGTAAACATGTGAAGCAGGAAATATTGTGATCAGACTGCAGCATCTTACAGGAAATACAGACAGTAACTGTTGATTGTTCTTCTTTCCAACAGGCCTCATCAATGCAGAAATCCCTGTTCATGAAGGAACTGAAGGAGGAAACATCACAGTCACCTGCAAATTCAAACTCTCTGGAAACAAAATGTTCCTCTGTAAAGAAGAATGTGAAGAAGGAAACGTTCTCATTGAAACAACTCGTGTCAGAGCTCAGAGTGGCAGATACAGCATCGAATATAGGGAAGGATTTTATCCAGTACGTTCTACAATTCTGTATGTGAGCATCTCACAGCTGACCAAGTCTGACTCAGGACGGTACAGATGTGGTTTGGACAGAGCTGGGTTACCTGATAAATTTTCAGAGTTTGAGATCAGAGTTTCAGATGGTGAGTTTCTAAGTTATGAAAATATTCTTACTGAAGAAAACTGTAACTGTTTACTGACCACTGATGATGTTTCACATAACCTCAATATTCAATATTTGGTCTAAAACATGATATTTTCATCACTTTGTACGTTGATAACTGCTCCTTTAAAACCTGATAAACTCAGTGACTCAAGCAAAGATGCACTACAGTGTAAAACAGTATTAATGAACCAATCACCTTGTTTACTTCTGCATTCTTATCTGCATTATTATTATTATGATTAAAATGTTTTGTTTTAGTTTTCTCAAACAAGATTTCTGTGTATCAGTATCTGATGTTTTATTGTTCACAGCTCCGACCACTTCAGTCCCATCAGCCTCCGCTCCACCAGGAAGCTTCACACCTTCATCATCCTCCCCTGAAACCACAGAGCAGTCTGACCAGCAGCAGACTGACAGACCAACAGCACCACCTGCATCACCTGCAACTTCAGGTACATTTACATGTTCAAAGGTTATTTCTATTTCTAATGGCGACTCTCAGTCACAGCTGAGTGAGAACTTGGAGTTCATACAAAGCTAAAAGCCTCACTGGATGATGATCATTTGTATCATCTTTTCAGTTTTCCAGAAAGACAGAAGAAATAAACCCTTTAAGAACAAGAACTTTGAAGGGTGAAATCTGATCAAACAGAAGCCAGAAGTGAGCAGGACGTGAGTTTTCTATATGAAGAGTGTAGGAGACCATTGAACTACAGGATCTGATGCAAGATGAAAGAGTGAAATATGAAACCCGTGTAGATTGTTATATAATGATAATAATGTATTCATATATGTATAAAGTTAGAAATAATATTAATACTGGCTGAAGTTATGATGATCTTACAGCATCACATTATCACATCCTCTCTCTCTGTTCATTCAAACTGAACAGTATTCAGCACCACACATCTTCATTTTGAAACTCCAACAGTGTTGTGTAAGGTCAGACAAAGTGCTTTGTGTATTTATGTACTAACACATTTAGTTTACCAGATGTGGTTAAAAGCTGGTTTCCGCCTGTCCTCCCTGCAGGGGGGAGCACCAGCGAGGCAGAAGGAGTCAAAGTGAAAGATAACAGTCAGTTGTGGTCAATTCAAACACTTTGAAACCAGAAACAGTGAAGTTATGATGATATATATATATATATATATATATATATATATATATATATATATACATATATATATATATATATATATATATATACATATATATATATATATATATATATATATATATATATATATATATATGTGCTGTATACTGTATGCAGTGCATTAATGCATAGGTAACATATTTGGTTATTTGATTATAATGATTTGCATATTTGACTGGTAACTGTACAGTTATCCAGGAGTTACAACTATTTTGACAGCATTTCATGAGTCGTTTGGGCTCCACATATACAACTACTGCTCAGAATGACACTACATCATTTTGCAACCCAGAAATTATGTTTATATGGGACTAAACTGTTTCCCAGTGACGCTGCGTTATCGAATGTAATCTAATGTTTCTAACAAAATGTATCTGCTGTGTCAGTTTAGTCGTATATGAACGTAATTTCTAGGAGACAGAGTTGCATATTGAACCCAGAAACGTTCATGTGAAACAAACTTATTCTACCACTCAACCTGTCACAGGTGTGCTGCTGTATGTGCGCGTGGTTCTGACCATCATGGTTGTCCTGGTTTCACTGGGTTTGCTGATATTCTGCATGAGGAGGACCAATAATAATAAAGGTAGGACAACAGGAAACACATGACACCGTTTACAGTCACACTGTAGTCTTTAAACAAGACAATGGTTTCTTCTTGTGAGGAAAACATAATTTTAGCTGATTTTAGTAAGACCATGGATCATGCTGTCTAACAGAAATTAATGAATAAAATCATTACAACTGGGCACAATGTCTCTCACAATACTTAAAAACAACCAACATGATGCTTAAAAAGACTTTAAACAAACAAAGTTGTAACGGGTATAGGATGGACCCAATCGCAGCACAAACGACACTGGTATAAACTTTGCAGTCTTTATTTCACACGATGTCAAGGCAATATTAGCACGGTCGGAGAAACACAGTTCTAATGAGTATGACTCCACCGGAAATTGAACCCCGATCTTCCACTCCCACAGCGGACAAAGACCAGGGAACAGGCAGGCAGAACTCAGAGTCAGGGACAGAAGGCTGGTGGGTTTACCGGGGCAGAGACAAGGAGCGATGGTCGAAGACAAGCTGATCAGAAACCAGGAAGGCAGTCCAGTGAAGAAAGCAAGATGACTTAGCATAGTGGCATAGACAATCTGACAAGGAGGGAGTGGGCCGAGGCAGCTTATATACTGGCTTGATTGCAGATGATGAGCAGATGGGAGCGCCAGGTGAAGGTGGTTGAACTAATGAGGGGTGTGGCAGAGCAGAGAGTGAGACTGAATGATTGGATAATTCCCACAGCAACAGGTGAGGGGGAGAGCAGACTCTGACAGCTGGATGTGAATGTTGTGCAGAGACTCCTGCTGTGACTGCTTTTCAGTCTGGTGCAGAGTAATAAATCATCTGAACAGCTTTGAACATCAGTTTTGGCTTCTGCTGACAGTTTTGGACTAAAACTAGAAATGAAACTACATGTTTAGTTCTTCTTTCTCTGACTGAGACAGATGTTTGTTCTTTCAGATGCTTCTGCAGATACAGAGTTGACGCCTGTCACAGAGGTGAGTTTGAGGTCAATTTGTGAAATCTGAGCATCATTATCTGATATTAATGCAAACCAAGCGCCTCCTCTCCTCCTGCAGGCCAACCGAGTGAACGAGGAGATCAGAGAGGACAGACGGAGCAGATCTCCTCCTGAAGCATCTTCAGCTAACGTCTACGCCAACTTCACCAAACCAACTGAAACCACCAGCGACCACAGCTTGACCACTGCAGCCAGTTCTCAGCACGAAGTAAGAAACAACTGTGGCAGCATTTTATCTTTGGGCTCAAAAAACAGAAGCTTTAGACTGAATCCTTTAAAAAACTCAACATGGTAATAGTTTGATTTTCACACATTTCACAAAGAGACGTATAAGTTATATCTCAGATTTAAAGAGAATCACAGGTTTTAATTAGAAGTTACTCAGATAAATCAGTACAGGTGGAAAACAACCTCCGGTTACACCTGTCAGCATGTCAAAATCAATAAATCAATCAATCAATTTTTATTTATATAGCGCCATATCACAACAAAAGTCATCTCAAGGCACTTTTCACATAGAGCAGGTCAAGACCGTACTCTTTAATTTACAGAGACCCAACAATTCCCCCATGAGCAGCACTTGGCGAGAGCGGTAAGGAAAAACTCCCCTTTAACGGGTAGAAACCTCAAGCAGACCCCGGCTCTTGGTGGGCGGCCATCTGGGCGGTCATCTTTGACCGGTTGGGTTGAGAGAGAGAAAGAGGGAAGGGGGGGGGGGGACAGAATAACAACAATCATAACAACAACAACAAGCATAAGCATCAATAGACAGGGAAGAATGCCAACAGGACTGTGAAGGACCGCGAAGGCTCGGCCCAGAACCCAGGGTTTCCTGTGAGATGAGAAAGCACAAAAAACTCCGGGGAAGAAGCAAAGTTAGTGACATGCATTGATGTTACATGAATGCATACAGATGGAGAGGAGGAGGAGGAGAGAGGAGCTCAGTGCATCATGGGAAGTCCCCCAGTAGTCTAGGCCTATAGCAGCATAACTAAGGGCTGATCCAAGGCGAGCCTGGTCGGCCCTAACTATAAGCTTTATCAAAAAGGAAAGTTTTAAGCCTACGCTTAAACATAGAGAGGGTGTCTGCACCCCGGACTGAATCCGGTAGATGGTTCCATAGAAGAGGAGCCTGATAGCTAAAGGCTCTGCCTCCCATTCTACTTTTAGAGACTGTAGGAACCACCAGTAAGCCTGCATACTGGGAGCGCAGTGTTCTAGTGGGATAATACGGTACTATGAGCTCTTCAAGATATGATGGTGCCTGACCATTAAGGGCTTTGTAAGTTAGGAGAAGGATTTTAAATTCTATTCTAGATTTTACAGGAAGCCAATGTAGTGAAGCTAAAATGGGAGAAATGTGGTCTCTTTTTCTAGTTTTAGTCAGAACACATGCAGCTGCATTCTGGACCAGCTGGAGAGTCTTTAGAGACTTGTTAGGGCAGCCTGATAATAAGGAATTGCAATAATCCAGCCAAGAAGTAACAAATGCGTGGACTAGCTTTTCTGCATCTTTTAGGGACAGGATGTGCCTGATTTTTGTGATATTACGTAAGTGAAAAAAGGCAGTCCTTGAAATTTGATTTATGTGGGAGTTAAAGGACATATCCTGATCAAAGATAACTCCCAGATTCCTTACGGTGGTGCTGGAGGCCAGCGTAATGCCATCCAGAGTAGCTATATCATTAGATAATGTGTTTCTAAGGTGTTTAGGGCCAAGCACAATAACTTCGGTTTTATCTGAATTTAGTAGCAGAAAATTGCAGGTCATCCAGGTCTTTATGTCGTTAAGGCATGTTTGGAGTTTGTTTAACTGATTGGGTTTATCTGGCATCATTGATAAATATAACTGGGTGTCATCTGCATAACAATGAACATTTATGGAGTGTTTCCTAATAATATTACCTAAAGGAAGCATATATAAGGTGAATAGAATTGGTCCAAGTACAGAACCTTGTGGAACTCCGTGTCTAACTTTTGCCTTCACGGAGGATTCATCATTAACATGTACAAACTGAAATCGGTCTGATAAATAGGACTTAAACCAGCTTAATGCAGTTCCTTTAATGCCAATTAAATGTTCCAGTTGGCTTAAACACCTTAGAAAGGTCACATGGCCTTAGTGAACTCACATTTAGCAAGATTGTGCTCTTTTACAGAGTTGGTCTGTATTATGCATTATTATATAATCAGTTACTCTATGCCAAAAATTATTTAACCAAAAGTGTTTCCCTTAATAGTGTGTTTAATGAAAAACATATATAATCAAACAGTTTTTGTTCACAGAGAGAAGTAAGTAACCTGCTGCAGGAACTGTACCAGATTGTGATCAATTCTCAGTAACAAGCCACAAGTGTCCGTTATTTAGAGGAGGAAGTCTTCAGACTGTGTTGAAACTTACATGAGAAATGGAGCATGTGATGACATCATTGATAAAATACTTTTTCCCACGATGAGAGCAAGTCACAGGACACGAGGGGTCACTGAATGAGTATTAAATGATGTGAATCATATGCTATGACTTCAGTCACCAGATCTCAACCCAACTGAACACCTACGAGAGATTAAGGACTGATGTTTTTTTGAAGAATGATGCTCATCCCTCCAGTAGAGTTCAGAGACTGTAGAATCAATGCCAAAGCTGATGAACATGCAGCCACATTTTGGCTTTTGTAATAACTGGCAGAATTGTGCAAAACACACGTCCACATTTATAATTCAATTTGCTGTGATTTTCCTGGTAAACAAATCTTTTATCCATGGTGGACATATATTGTACATTACTTCTGTAGTTCCATGTTGGATCAGTTAGCAGGGCAGATATTCTGCCTACGAGTAGTTCTGATAGGACAGACACAGAACTGCTCTCTGGAGACTGAAAACATGATGCTGTTATTAGTCTTTGGAGCCGTTTCAAAACAAACTAACGTGACCAAACTCTTCATGATGAAGGAACATGTCACCCAAATATAGAAAATCAGCAGAATGATCCTTTAAGTATCTTATTATGTCAATTATCTATGTTGTGCAAGTTTCAAGGCTCTGTGAGTTGATTTTAATAGCGCACTAAAATGATCTAAAACCAAATGACCCTTGACAGGACTGAACTCATTTAAAACTGACAGCAACACTTTCAGTAAAATGGCTGCAGGTAATGTAAGTAATGTAGGCACATAGGATTTACTGGCCTGACTGTAAAACCATCAGAGTGGTCCTTTAAGGCTCAGATGATCTCAGTCCCAGCAAACTGAATTTAACAGAGCAACGTTTTGACCTAACAGGGATCTTTATGTAGACACAAACACATGTGATCAGCATGGCTGAGAGTCAACCTGCTCTCAGACTGGACCAATCAGAGCACAGCTGAATTACGCTGTCTGATGCTGTCAACTGGGAGACGAAACACGCCTCTATGGAAAAGGCGTGTTTTGGCCTAGTTTTGCTACCATGAACTCCTGAATAAGTCACCTGTTACCCCACAAAGTAATGTAGTTAGCTGATGATGCTAACTCTGGTCTCAAAAGTACTCAGGTTCTGTTAGCAGTAAACTAGTCAGTTGGACAAACACACGTTCAGTCCCTTCCTGATACTTTTGCTCTTGAGGTTTTGGAAAGACAATAAAAAAGTTACAAACCCTTCAAACTCTGTGGACTCTGAATGTCACTCTAATAGTTCCTCATGCAAACTGCTTTGGCATGTGAAGGAATCCAAAGCGTCTCAGACCTTTTTAATGCTTAGTTACAGCTGCTAATCCCTGACTACACAATCACTGCTCGGGAGATGATGGGTTTATTATAACAGATTACCTGGTGGGCTGTTTCAGGTGTGATGTCATTCTTGTCACCTTGCTGAAGTTGTTGATTTTATTTTCAGTTCTCTGTCGTCTAGAAGAAGTCGGGTCCAGTCTCCACATGTGAAGAATCCACCTGCAGGATCAGCAGGGATTAGGAGCAAACTGCTCTAGTGGTGCCATCTAGTGTTGAGGCTGCAGATTGCAACCAACTTAATAGAAGTAAAATTCCCAATCCTGTTTTTCCATTGATGATGTGATTCTGTGACACTTTGGATGAGAATGTTGTGCATTTTGGCTTCTTTTTTTCTTTTATTAACTATTTTATTTCCCTTTGTGTTTATTCATACATGTACACACATATATACACATATAAGTAAAATTGCATTGCTGAGCTTTTGAAAAATACCACAAGCCAAAAAGTTTGGGAGCCGCAGGTTTAATCTTTGATGAGGCATATGTGGTTTATAATCTCATCATTATGTTATTTTATGTAAAATTTGAATCTGAAAAGTAACTAAAGCTGTCAAATAAATGCAGTGGAGTAAAAAACATCAAGTATTCACATTAATTATTTTCTCTATAATGTCAGAAAATAGAGAAAACTTGGCTGAGATATTTTCTAACAGTCCAATGTGACGTCTTCAAATGTGTTGTTGTGTCTGACCAACAGCCCAAAACCCAAAGATCCAGTTTATTATTATCTGTGACAAACACATCAGAGGCATCAGATCCTTACATTTGAAAAGCTGAAAACAGAAATGTCACATTTAGTTGCAGATTAATTTTCTGTCAGTCGTCAAATTAATTAACGGACTAATCACTGCAGTTCTTCTGCTCAGATATCTACAGAATTAAATGCACCAGTGTTCTGTAACTACCACTGGTGGCAGCAGAGGGCGCTGTGCTCACTTTAACAAAGCACTGTCTTCTGTTGTGACTCCACTTCCTCTCCTGCAGACAAAGATAAATGAACGCAGCTTTAGGGTGCGTCTCAAGTCTCTTATTTTATGTCTCCTCGCTGCTCGCCTGAACCGGACGTTGTTCCTGATGCGCCATATTGACGAGCGTCCCAAGTCTCTTATTTTGCTCGGAGGAGCGAGGAGCGAGGAAACATGAGAGCAGCCTTCATGGAAGTCTTTTACCAGCCGACACGCCCCCTTATTGGATATCAGTTATTGATTGGACGCTGCAGCTGATCAGACTGATCTGATACATCACTGCAGTTTCACACCGAAGTGGAGACAGATTATAGATTCAATTTAAATGTTTCACTCCCAAGTTTTATGCTTTACTTGTTTTCTGATTCATCATCGTTAAAATCTATTAATTGTCGGTCTGATCAACAAAAGAACCATTAACAACTTTCTTCATGTATTAGAAAGATTTTTCTTTTCATGATGTTATTTCCTCTATTAAACTGTTTCTTGC
This sequence comes from Thunnus maccoyii, assembly GCF_910596095.1. Classification (NCBI taxonomy): domain Eukaryota; kingdom Metazoa; phylum Chordata; class Actinopteri; order Scombriformes; family Scombridae; genus Thunnus; species Thunnus maccoyii. The sequence goes on from NC_056536.1 coordinate 35,320,881, forward strand.
TGACAGACAGACTCTTCCTGACTTTAATTTGATCCATAATAACAGTTAAACACATTTATATTTTACACATTTATCGTCATTTACATTCAGTCACATGTGAGGCTGAAAATTCCTGAACGTCGGGTTTGATATGAGTTACATCATTTCCATTTTAGAAGAATTTAGAAATCCTTGTGAAATATGAGCCTAGAGATTTTTATGACTTGTCACATATACAAAATACATCTACATCATGTGAAAGACATGTTTACTGTCAAGTATAAAACTGAAGGTGTTTTACATCCTCTACATGCTGCTGTCATGACAACAATAACATTTAAACTAAAATGAAACATGAGCTTCAGTCTTGTATGACTTGACTGTTGGTTTTTGTTGTTATTTAATGTTTAGTTATTGAAGCTGAAGTTGTCAGAGAGACAGTGATGGACAGAAAACCTGTGAGCTGCAGCAGCAAGAGCACAATCAGCAGAGTGAAGTGTGACAGCGTCAGGGTGTAACGACCACGCTGTTCATCTTAATGAACGGGTTCAGGGGTCAGGCTTGTTCTGTTTGGATGTTACCAGCCACACAGCTGAGGATGAGTCAGTGATTGTGAAGCATATTGAAAACAGCTGAGACCAATCAGCTGAAACAAGCCGACTTCAGCGCTCTGCCTGAAAGCTTTTTGATAAACTTCGTTAAAAGCTTCTCATAAATATCACATTATAAAGCAACACGTAATGATTACAGGCCAGGAAACGTGATGCAACATGTGATGTCAAACAGGAAAAGGTACAAAGAAGCAGCTCAGATTAAAAAGCTGCAGGTTCAAAACAACTTGAATCAAATGTTAAAGTTCTCTGTGTGTTCAGTGTCTTTTTCAATACGACCACTAGGAGGCACCAGAGTCAGAGACTTTGAATTTGACACATACTGGCTGTAAAATGACTCACTATGGTGGACAGACCTTCCTGCAGTATTACTGCTGGAGCAGCAGTCACTTCCTGTCTAAAGAGGTTCAGGTTCATCATGATGAGGAGATGAGATCTTTTTTAAAACACACAGACAGTTCCAACAGTCATTCATGACTTCAGTAAGTGTTGAACTCGTCCAGACCTACAAATATTTGGGAACTGTGTTTGATGACAGATTGAGATTTAGGGACAGTACAGATGTGAAAAAGCTCAGCAGCGTCTGAGCTGCAAACTAAACTCCTTTAGAGAGAATATTGATGTTTTATTCCTTTTACTGAAAGTATTTTAACTGCTGGTTTACAGAACCGACTGCAACATGTTGTTAACCTCAGCTGTGAAATTATTGACAAAACACAAAGATCTCTGTTACAGCTTCATACTGAACAAGTCCTCAACAAATCAGAGATTATCAACAACCCCACACATGACGTCCTCTACGACTACTTTAACCTGATGCCATCAGGAAACTGTTTTAGGTCTCCTGCATGTAAAACAAACAGAAGGAAGTTTGGTTTTATTCCAGAAGCCATCAGACATGTGAACAGATGCAGTAAAAGAAACGATCAGTTTACCTTGTAACCCATATAAAACTATATATGCCAGAAAATAAAAAGCCCTCTAATCTCGTAGGGTTCATGAGATTTTCCTCTAAAAAGCTCCATGAGACTAAAGAGCATTCGTCAAGCCAAGCCATGACAGGACGTAGCTGAAAGGACTGATGGTAGCTTTTAAAGTCCGCCCTGATCTTTTGATCTCAGCAGTACTGATCATTTGAATTACAGATGTTATCCCAAATATATTTACTCACTAGTTTATCCATCCAAACCCGGTAGTCCACTGGGGGAGAGAGCTGAATCATGCAGGGCTGAACATTCATTTTAATTGCAGATATGTGAGTCTGTAAAGAAGCAGGCAGCTTGGTCCAACTTGCAAGATCATCTTTAACTTCCTTAAACATTTTTTTCATATACGTATATTTTATGTACAATGGTTTTAAGCCCATTTTTCACCAGTGAAAATTAGCATTAACGTTATCACAGTTAACTATAGACTGTAAATGCTCCGTGCTAACCAAGCTAGCAGCTAGCGTTAAGGTCAGCTCCATAATTCTTGTCACTTCTGGCTCCAAGAATCCGAGATGGACTGTGGCTGGTGCTTTGGTGTCCCTCTGTCCCCCTGCCGAGACCCTCGTAAGAACTCCTCCATGTCTTTATAAACTAACACTGTTCGCTGCTCAGAGTGACCTTGAAAGTGGCGAGGTAAATCAGGGAGGATGTGACGCCCTTCTCACGTAGAGTCATCTGCATGCAGGAGAATGCTTTCACCGCTGGCTTGTATGAACATTGCACTCAGCATAAAAATGCAGGGTTTTGCCAGCAACCCGGACGGGGGCGTGTTTCATTGTGTTACAGGCACCTTTCAGTATAGCATTATGATCTCAATGCCTGAGCAGACGCAGGATCATTGTCTGTGGGATGCACTATGCTAACCAAGCTAGCAGCTAGATTAGGGTCAGCTCCACCCTCTCATCCAAGTATGGTCACTTCTCATCACTTCAGGTTCCAAAAGTCCCAGATGACGACAGTCAAAATGGCAAACTCAAAGCTTCAAAATAAGAGTCCATAAACCAGTGGGTGACGTCACAGTGGCTACGTCCATTATTGTGTTCAGTCTATTGCAGATCAGATGTCCCAGTTTAGCAAGAACAGGATCCTTCTTATTGTTGGGGCAGTTAGGAGGATCTCAGTCTGATCTTCATTCAGCTTTAGGAAGTTGCTGTTCATCCACTCATTAATGGCTGACACATATTCAGTTAGATTGGACAGAGTATTTGAGTCATCTGGACATTTTCCTCAGCAGCTGCCCTGTATCATGGAAATATAGATGTTCAAACCATCATTTAGTCTGAGCACTTGAAGGACTTTTCATCCATGTTGGAGCTGAGTTGGAGAACCACTGGACTAAACTAGCTAACTGTATATAAAGTAGTGTAAACTAGCTAACTGTATATAAAGTAGTGTAAACTAGCTCCACCTCCAGCAGCTACAACAGTAACATGCTGCTCTAACACTGATGCTTCACTATTAATAATCTAATGATGTCATATATAATAATATATCAGTCAGAGGGACCAAACCACTACTTTTACTGCAATACTTTAACTACATCAAGCTCATAATACTTATGTACTTTTACTGCAATACTTTAACTACATCAAGCTCATAATACTTATGTACTTTTACTGCAATACTTTAACTACATCAAGCTCATAATACTTATGTACTTTTACTTGTAATGCAGTACTTTTACATTGCTGTATTGGTACTTTTACTGCAGTAAAGGATCTGAATACTTCTTTTAGCAGACACAGTTTCAATGTAAATGTTACTGGAACCTGCAGGTAATGGGGGGTCTTCATGGTAAAAAGATGAATGTGGAGGGGAGCAGCTGTGAGTTGTGGTTGGAGGAGGAACTCCATCATTTAGGGAAGTGAGTGAGTTTGTTGGTGAAGGAGGAAGAGAAGCAGCATTAAACCATCAGAGCTTCAACATGAAAGTCCGACACAGTCTGATCTGCTTCTTCCTCCTCAGTGAGTTCACTCGTTCTGTATTTCTCTCTTTCTTTAACACATCAGTTTATTTCTTTATTTACAGTCAGTCTGAACCTTCTTCACTGTTATCTGTCAGTGTTTTCTATGGTTTCTATGGTTTCTGTGGTTATCATGGTGATCAGTCACTTTAATATGAAATGACGACTTCTTCAGTTACTTCCAGCTGACTTCACCTGGTAAAACCAAGGAACAACTAACCATAAATCATAATGTTAAGTTTTGTTATCATTGGCCAGTTGACAGTTTGTAAGTCACGTTTGTTTCTGTCTCATTTTAAGATTTTGCATAAAAAAAGATTCTCAAACTATCTTTCAAAAAGAAGAAGAAACCTGGGCGTTACATCCACAGAAAATCCACCGTCAGGCTGAAACCAACAAAGTGTGAAACCAACAAAGTGTGAAAACAACAAAGTGTGAAAACAACGTATTTCTGAGCGTCTGGTTCCTGAATCATCAGTTAACCCTGTTAGACCTGAAACAGCTTTATAAACTTTATAAACCTAAAAATCATTTTTCAAACTACAATATTTTAGAAAATGCAAACTTTTTAATATCTTTTTCATTTCACCTGCCGTCACAGAATATTTGAGATAATATTTGTTTTACCTGATTTCAGCAAAGCAGTTTAAAGATCAAAGTGTGATTTTAATGCCTGTTTCAGTGAGGAGAGAGTAGGAGCTGATCACTAACTACAGCTGCACATAGAAAAGCAACTGCAGCAACTGGAACAGCTGAGAGTCTCACAAATACAGTAAACGCTGTATAAGTTTAACTGACTGTAGATCAGTTCAGTCAGCTGTCTGTTCTGTTCAATAGGAACAAACAGTGAAGACATGAACATGTTGAAATCTACAGACACACATGAGCTGCTGGTCTGTGGCTGAAGTCTGGACTTCAGAAATAATCTCATTCTTTGCACCAGAGTCTGTGTGAAGGTTTTCAGTTGGTTTCATTCTTGTTGACACGTTTATTTCTACAGCAACTCAAAGTTCTTTATAATAAAAGACAAAATGTAAAGGAAACATTGTCAAAAGGCACATTTATGGAGTTAAATAAATGTATAAATAAGAATAATACTATTAATAAATAAATGTTTAGTGTGAGATGATTAAAAAACTAAATTGAATTGAATAAAAGGCAACAAACAGAAAAGTCTTCAGTCTTGATGTAAAAGAACTGAGATCTGCAGCAGAACTTGAGTTCAGATATGTGGAGCATAAAACCTGAAGCTGCTTCTCCAGGTTTAGTTTGGACTCTGAGGACAGAAAGCAGACCTGATCCAGACCACCTGAGAGTCTGGATGCTTCATAACGCAGCAGCAGATCACAGATGTATTTTAATGAGTTCATTACAGCATATATAGATAGAAACTTTATTGATCCTGACAGAAACATCTACATTTGCAAAGTAGTTTTCTTTCTTCTTTTGGGAGCATCAAAGTGAAACTGAGTCAAATCAAGTTATGAGCAGAATGTGAGACTGGTTGAACTGGGCAGCTCCCACTGTGACTCTGTGGTTCTGTAAACATGTGAAGCAGGAAATATTGTGATCAGACTGCAGCATCTTACAGGAAATACAGACAGTAACTGTTGATTGTTCTTCTTTCCAACAGGCCTCATCAATGCAGAAATCCCTGTTCATGAAGGAACTGAAGGAGGAAACATCACAGTCGCCTGCAAATTCTATTTCTATGGAGACAAAAAGTTCTTCTGTAAAGAAAAATGTGAAGAAGGAAACGTTCTCATTGAAACAACTGATGTCAGAGCTCAGAGTGGCAGATACAGCCTTGAATATAAGGAAGGATTTTATCCAATAAATTCTAAAATTCTGTATGTGAGCATCTCACAGCTGACCAAGTCTGACTCAGGACGGTACAGATGTGGTTTGGACAGAACTCTGTTACCTGATGTATTTTCAGAGTTTGAGATCAGAGTCTCAGATGGTGAGTTTCTAAGTTATGAAAATATTCTTACTGAAGAAAACTGTAACTGTTTACTGACCACTGATGATGTTTCACATAACCTCAATATTCAATATTTGGTCTAAAACATGATATTTTCATCATTTTGTACGTTGATAATTGCTCCTTTAAAACCTAATAAACTCAGTGACTCAAGCAAAGATGCACTACAGTGTAAAACAGTATTAATGAACCAATCACCTTGTTTACTTCTGCATTCTTATCTGCATTATTATTATTATGATTAAAATGTTTTGTTTTAGTTTTCTCAAACAAGATTTCTGTGTATCAGTATCTGATGTTTTATTGTTCACGGCTCCGACCACTTCAGTCCCATCAGCCTCCGCTCCACCAGGAAGCTTCACACCTTCATCATCCTCCCCTGAAACCACAGAGCAGTCTGACCAGCAGCAGACTGACAGACCAACAGCACCACCTGCACCACCTGCACCACCTGCACGTTCAGGTACATTTACATGTTCAAAGGTTATTTCTATTTCTAATGGCGACTCTCAGTCACAGCTGAGTGAGAACTTGGAGTTCATACAAAGCTAAAAGCCTCACTGGATGATGATCATTTGTATCATCTTTTCAGTTTTCTTGAAAGACAGAAGAAATAAACCCTTTAAGAACAAGAACTTTGAAGGGTGAAATCTGATCAAACAGAAGCCAGAAGTGAGCAGGACGTGAGTTTTCTATATGAAGAGTGTAGGAGATCATTGAACTACAGGATCTGATGCAAGATGAAAGAGTGAAATATGAAACCCATGTAGATTGTTATATAATGATAATAATGTATTCATATATATGTATAAAGTTATAAATAATATTAATACTGGCTGAAGTTATGATGATCTTACAGCATCACATTAATCTAAAGCATCAATACCACAAAACTCAACATCACTAAGTAAAGAAGCTGCTATTTATTTCACTTCCTCTCTCTCTGTTCATTCAAACTGAACAGTATTCAGCACCACACATCTTCATTTTGAAACTCCAACAGTGTTGTGTAAGGTCAGACAAAGTGCTTTGTGTATTTATGTACTAACACATTTAGTTTACCAGATGTGGTTAAAAGCTGGTTTCCGCCTGTCCTCCCTGCAGGGTGGAGCAACAGCGAGGCAGAAGGAGTCAAAGTGAAAGATAACAGTCAGTTGTGGTGAATTCAAACACTTTGAAATAGTAAAACATCAGTATATCAGCAACACTGTTCCCCAACTAGAGAGTAATCAGTATGATACTAATGCTGGACAACATATTTATTAGAATTTATGATGAAACCAGCCCGACTGTTGTCCGGCTGGTTTCCTGTCTGCAGAACATGACGGTGTTTTTACTGGACTCACTGTGGTCCTCAATCTACTCTGCAGCTCTTTTCACTTAGAATAGATTTTACATGCTTTTACTGGATTGTACAGTTATCCAGGAGTTACAACTATTTTGACAGCATTTCATGAGTCGTTTGGGCTCCACATATACAACTACTGCTCAGAATGACACTACATGATTTTGCAACCCAGAAATTATGTTTATATGGGACTAAACTGTTTCCCAGTGATGCTGCGTTATCAAATGTAATCTAATGTTTATGACAAAACATATCTGCTATGTCAGTTTCGTCGTATATGAATGTAATTTCTAGGAGACAGAGTTGCATATTGAACCCAGAAACGTTCATGTGAAACAAACTTATTCTACCACTCAACCTGTCACAGGTGTGCTGCTGTATGTGCGCGTGGTTCTGACCATCATGGTTGTCCTGGTTTCACTGGGTTTGCTGATATTCTGCAGGAGGAGGACCAATAATAATAAAGATAAGACAACAGGAAACACATGACACCGTTTACAGTCACACTAGTCTTTAAACAAGACAATGGTTTCTTCTACCACAACCAACATGATGCTTAAAAAGACTTTAAACAACCAACGTGATGCTTTAAAAGACTTTAACCAACCAACATGTTGCTTAAAAAGACTTTAAACAACCAACATGATGCTTTAAAAGACTTTAAACAACCAACGTGATGCTTAAAAAGACTTTAAACAACCAACATGATGCTTTAAAAGACTTTAAACAATGTACACAATGTTTTAAAAGACTTTAAACAACCAACATGATGCTTTAAAAGACTTTAAACAACCAACGTGATGCTTTAAAAGACTTTAAACAACCGTGATGCTTAAAAAGACTTTAAACAACCAACATGATGCTTTAAAAGACTTTAAACAACCAACATGATGCTTTAAAAGACTTTAAACAACCAACATGATGCTTAAAAAGACTTTAAACAACCAGAGGTTCCATCTCTGTCAAATGAATCTAACGGCTGCTGCAGCAGTTCTGAGGAACTTGTTTTCTCTGTTTGCATCGTGTCACAGAGCTGGAATAAGTGTTTTCCTCTTTATTTCCTGAACGTTAGCTTTAGTTATGGCAAATATTCCAAAGGCAAGCTCCTCTAACTCAGCTATTCCCAAAACTTTAGCCTTTGTTCCACAGATGTTTACAGGAAATGAAACCTGTTGTGGTGTCAGGACCTCGGTGGTGAGATTACAGCTGGTGGTGTATGAGGCAGAGATCACGACCTCTGTCTCTGTTCATATATGGTCTCTGGTGCTGGATGTGAATGTCGTGCAGAGACTCCTGCTGTGACTGCTTTTCAGTCTGGTGCAGAGTAATAAATCATCTGAACAGCTTTGAACATCAGTTTTGGCTTCTGCTGACAGTTTTGGACTAAAACTAGAAATGAAACTACATGTTTAGTTCTTCTTTCTCTGACTGAGACGGATGTTTGTTCTTTCAGATGCTTCTGCAGATACAGAGTTGACGCCTGTCACAGAGGTGAGTTTGAGGTCAATTTGTGAAATCTGAGCATCATTATCTGATATTATTGCAAACCAAGCGCCTCCTCTCCTCCTGCAGGCCAACCGAGTGAACGAGGAGATCAGAGAGGACAGACGGAGCAGATCTCCTCCTGAAGCGTCTTCAGCTAACGTCTACGCCAACTTCACCAAACCAACTGAAACCACCAGCGACCACAGCTTGACCACTGCAGCCAGTTCTCAGCATGAAGTAAGAAACAACTGTGGCAGCATTTTATCTTTGGGCTCAAAAAACAGAAGCTTTAGACTGAATCCTTTAAAAAACTCAACATGGTAATAGTTTGATTTTCACACATTTCACAAAGAGACGTGTATAGGTTATATCTCTGATATACAGAGATGTGTATAGGTTATATCTCAGATTTAAAGAGAATCACAGGTTTTAATTAGAAGTTACTCAGATAAATCAGTACAGGTGGAAAACAACCTCCGGTTACACCTGTCAGCATGTCAAAATCAATCAATCAATCAATCAATTTTTATTTATATAACATCATATCACAACAAAAGTCATCTCAAGGCACTTTTCACATAAAGCAGGTCAAGACCGTACTCTTTAATTTACAGAGACCCAACAATTCCCCCATGAGCAGCACTTGGCGACAGCGGTAAGGAAAAACTCCCCTTTAACGGGTAGAAACCTCAAGCAGAACCCGGCTCTTGGTGGGCGGCCATCTGCTTTGACCGGTTGGGTTGAGAGAGAGAAAGAGGGAAAGGGGGGGGGACAGAATAACAACAATCATAACAACAACAACAAGCATAAGCATCAATAGACAGGGAAGGATGCCATCAGGACTGTGAAGGACCGCGAAGGCTCGGCCCAGAACCCAGGGTTTCCTGTGAGATGAGAAAGCACAAAAAACTCCGGGGAAGAAGCAAAGTTAATGACATGCATTAATGTTACATGAATACATACAGATGGAGAGGAGGAGGAGGAGAGAGGAGCTCAGTGCATCATGGGAAGTCCCCCAGCAGTCTAGGCCTATAGCAGCATAACTAAGGGCTGATCCAAGGCGAGCCTGGTCGGCCCTAACTATAAGCTTTATCAAAAAGGAAAGTTTTAAGCCTACTCTTAAACATAGAGAGGGTGTCTGCACCCCGGACCCAATCTGGAAGATGGTTCCACAGGAGAGGAGCCTGATAACTGAAGGCTCTGCCTCCCATTCTACTTTTAAAGACTGTAGGAACCACCAGTAAGCTGCATACTGGGAGCGCAGTGTTCTAGTGGGATAATACGGTATTATGAGCTCTTCAAGATATGATGGTGTCTGACCATTAAGGGCTTTGTAAGTTAGGAGAAGGATTTTAAATTCTATTCTAGATTTTACAGGAAGCCAATGCAGCGAAGCTAAAACGGGAGAAATGTGATCTCTTTTTCTAGTTTTAGTCAGAACACGTGCAGCTGCATTCTGGACCAGCTGGAGAGTCTTTAGAGACTTGTTAGAGCAGCCTGATAATAAGGAATTGCAATAATCCAGCCTAGAAGTAACAAATGCGTGGACTAGCTTTTCTGCATCTTTTAGGGACAGGATGTGCCTGATTTTTGTGATATTACGTAAGTGAAAAAAGGCAGTCCTTGAGATTTGATTTATGTGGGAGTTAAAGGACATATCCTGATCAAAGATAACTCCCAGATTCCTTACGGTGGTGCTGGAGGCCAGGGTAATGCCATCCAGAGCAGCTTTATCATTAGATAATGTGTTTCTAAGGTGTTTAGGGCCAAACACAATAACTTCAGTTTTATCTGAGTTTAGTAGTAGAAAATTGCAGGTCATCCAGGTCTTTATGTCGTTAAGGCATGCTTGGAGTTTGTTTAACTGATTGGGTTCATCTGGCATCATTGATAAATATAATTGGGTGTCATCTGCATAACACTGAACATTTATGGAGTGTTTCCTAATAATATTACCTTAAGGAAGCATATACAAGGTGAATAGAATTGGTCCAAGTACAGAACCTTGTGGAACTCCGTGTTTAACTTTTGCCTTCACGGAGGATTCATCATTAACATGTACAAACTGAAATCGGTCTGATAAATAGGACTTAAACCAGCTTAATGCAGTTCCTTTAATGCCAATCATATCATATGCTATGACTTCAGTCACCAGATCTCAACTCAACTGAACACCTACGAGAGATTAAGGACTGATGTTTTTTTGAAGAATGATGCTCATCCCTCCAGTAGAGTTCAGAGACTGTAGAATCAATGCCAAAGCTGATGAACATGCAGCCACATTTTGGCTTTTGTAATTACTGGCAGAATTGTGCAAAACACACGTCCACATTTATAATTCAATTTACTGTGATTTTCCTGGTAAACAAATCTTTTATCCATGGTGGACATATACTGTACATTACTTCTGTAGTTCCATGTTGGATCAGTTAGCAGGGCAGATATTCTGCCTACGAGTAGTTCTGATAGGACAGACACAGAACAACTCTCTGGAGACTGAAAACATGATGCTGTTAGTAGTCTTTGGAGCCATTTCTAAACAAACTAACGTGACCAAACTCTTCATGATGAAGGAACATGTCACCCAAATATAGAAAATCAGCAGAATGATCCTTTAAGTATCTTATTATGTTAATTATCTATGTTGTGCAAGTTTCAAGGCTCTGTGAGTTGATTTTAATAGCGCACTAAAATGATCTAAAACCAAATGACCCTTGACAGGACTGAACAACTCATTTAAAACTGACAGCAACACTTTCATTAAAACGGCTGCAGGTAATGTAAGTAATGTAGGCACATAGGATTTACTGGCCTGACTGTAAAACCATCAGAGTGGTCCTTTAAGGCTCAGATGATCTCAGTTCCAGCAAACTGAATTTAACAGAGCAACGTTTTGACCTAACAGGGATCTTTATGTAGACACAAACACATGTGATCAGCATGGCTGAGAGTCAACCTGCTCTCACTGGACCAATCAGAGCACAGCTGAATTACGCTGTCTGATGCTGTCAACTGGGAGACGAAACACGCCTCTATGGAAAAGGCATGTTTTGGCCTAGTTTTGCTACCATGAACTCCTGAATAAGTCACCTGTTACCCCACAAAGTAATGTAGTTAGCTGATGATGCTAACTCTGGTCTCAAAAGTACTCAGGTTCTGTTAGCAGTAAACTAGTCAGTTGGACAAACACACGTTCAGTCCCTTCCTGATACTTTTGCTCTTGAGGTTTTGGAAAGACAATAAAAAAGTTACAAACCCTTCAAACTCTGTGGACTCTGAATGTCGCTCTAATAGTTCCTCATGCAAACTGCTTTGGCATGTGAAGGAATCCAAAGCGTCTCAGACCTTTTTAATGCTTAGTTACAGCTGCTAATCCCTGACTACACAATCACTGCTTGGGAGATGATGGGTTTATTATAACAGATTACCTGGTGGGCTGTTTCAGGTGTGATGTCATTCTTGTCACCTTGCTGAAGTTGTTGATTTTATTTTCAGTTCTCTGTCGTCTAGAAGAAGTCGGGTCCAGTCTCCACATGTGAAGAATCCACCTGCAGGATCAGCAGGGATTAGGAGCAAACTGCTCTAGTGGTGCCATCTAGTGTTGAGGCTGCAGATTGCAACCAACTTAATAGAAGTAAAATTCCCATTCCTGTTTTTCCATTGATGACGTGATTCTGTGACACTTTGGATGAGAATGTTGTGCATTTTTGCTTCTTTTTTTTTCTTTTATTAACTATTTTATTTCCCTTTGTGTTTATTCATACATGTACACACATATATACACATATAAGTAAAATTGCATTGCTGAGCTTTTGAAAAATACCACAAGCCAAAAAGTTTGGGAGCCGCAGGTTTAATCTTTGATGAGGCATATGTGGTTTATAATCTCATCATTATGTTATTTTATGTAAAATTTGAATCTGAAAAGTAACTAAAGCTGTCAAATAAATGCAGTGGAGTAAAAAACATCAAGTATTCACATTAATTATTTTCTCTATAATGTCAGAAAATAGAGAAAACTTGGCTGAGATATTTTCTAACAGTCCAATGTGACGTCTTCAAATGTGTTGTTGTGTCTGACCAACAGCCCAAAACCCAAAGATCCAGTTTATTATTATTTGTGACAAACACATCAGAGGCATCAGATCCTTACATTTGAAAAGCTGAAAACAGAAATGTCACATTTAGTTGCAGATTAATTTTCTGTCAATCGTCAAATGAATTAACGGACTAATCACTGCAGTTCTTCTGCTCAGATATCTACAGAATTAAATGCACCAGTGTTCTGTAACTACCACTGGTGGCAGCAGAGGGCGCTGTGCTCACTTTAACAAAGCACTGTCTTCTGTTGTGACTCCACTTCCTCTCCTGCAGACAAAGATAAATGAACGCAGCTTTAGGGTGCGTCTCAAGTCTCTTATTTTATGTCTCCTCGCTGCTCGCCTGAACCGGGCGTTGTTTCTGATGCGCCATTTTGACGAGCGTCCCAAGTCTCTTATTTTGCTCGGAGGAGCGAGGAAACATGAGAGCAGCCTTCATGGAAGTCTTTTACCAGCCGACACGCCCCCTTATTGGATATCAGTTATTGATTGGACGCTGCAGCTGATCAGACTGATCTGATACATCACTGCAGTTTCACACCGAAGTGGAGACAGATTATAGATTCAATTTAAATGTTTCACTCCCAAGTTTTATGCTTTACTTGTTTTCTGATTCATCATCGTTAAAATCTATTAATTGTCGGTCTGATCAACAAAAGAACCATTAACAACTTTCTTCATGTATTAGAAAGATTTTTCTTTTCATGATGTTATTTCCTCTATTAAACTGTTTCTTGCTGACAGACAGACTCTTCCTGACTTTAATTTCATCCATAATAACAGTTCAACACATTTATATTTTACATCATTTATCGTCATTTACATTCAGTCACATGTGAGGCTGAAAATTCCTGAACGTCAGGTTTGATATGAGTTACATCATTTCCATTTTCCCTGAAACATTTAGCCAAATACATATTTCCCAGTGTTCAGGAGACACTCTGATCATATTCTGGGTTATTGAATGATGAATTCACTATCAGGATTATCAAAAGATACAGATACAAATAATCAATAAATAGTATAAACGCATTCTGTGAGTAGAAATGGTTCCTGTGCGTCTGAGCAGGACACAGTATAAATACAGAATGCAGGTTTTTATTTATGTTTGTTAAACAGGAAACAGCTGCAGAGAGGAAACAGCTGCTCTAGCGGTGATAACTGTGAACCTTTATTAGTATTAACACAGTGCACATGTGTGCAGACTCAAAACTTCTACAGCTGTTAAAGCCGACTGACAGCTGATCCAGCTGTGATCAGCTGATCCAGCTGTGATCAGCTGATCCAGCTGTGATCAGCTGTCGCCGTCATCAGAAACGGACGTCGCTTCACATGACGCTTCAGAGGAGAGGACGTCTCATGTCTCTTAAAACACACTTCCTCGTTTCCTCTCCTCGCTTGGTTTCCTTGCATCTCTCCTTGCGTCCACGGTGGGAGGGACTAAGACGCAAGTGAGGGAAACGTGGATGCAATTTAAGAGACTTGGGATGCAGCCTTAGTCTGTCATGTGGTCCTTTTCATCTGTGTGACGGTGTAGCAGCTGCTGCATCTGGGACACTCAGGAGGAACAAACACACACAGAAAGAGTTCAAGAAAGTCACCTCCATGTTTCTGCCATCTGACTTCCTGATTCAGTTTATAGAGGAGCAGCAGAACAACCACAGACTCACATACAGAACAACCAGAGGCAAGAGGAGCACTGAGACAGAGGAGGAAGAGGAGGAGGAGGAGGAAGACAGAAATGGGTTAAAATGTTTATTAACTGTGAGGAACTTAATGATAAAACTCTTTCTTTGCTCTGGTCTAATAAAAGAAATGAAAGAATTTAGAAATCCTTGTGAAATATGAGCCTAGAGATTTTTATGACTTGTCACATATACAAAATACATCTACATCATGTGAAAGACATGTTTACTGTCAAGTATAAAACTGAAGGTGTTTTACATCCTCTACATGCTGCTGTCATGACAACAATAACATTTAAACTAAAATGAAACATGAGCTTCAGTCTTGTATGACTTGACTGTTGGTTTTTGTTGTTATTTAATGTTTAGTTATTGAAGCTGAAGTTGTCAGAGAGACAGTGATGGACAGAAAACCTGTGAGCTGCAGCAGCAAGAGCACAATCAGCAGAGTGAAGTGTGACAGCGTCAGGGTGTAACGACCACGCTGTTCATCTTAATGAACGGGTTCAGGGGTCAGGCTTGTTCTGATTGGATGTTACCAGCCACACAGCTGAGGATGAGTCAGTGATTGTGAAGCGTATTGAAAACAGCTGAGACCAATCAGCTGAAACAAGCCGACTTCAGCGCTCTGCCTGAAAGCTTTTTGATAAACTTCATTAAAAGCTTCTCATAAATATCACATTATAAAGCAACACGTAATGATTACAGGCCAGAAAACATGTGATGCAACATGTGATGTCAAACAGGAAAAGGTACAAAGAAGCAGCTCAGATTAAAAAGCTGCAGGTTCAAAACAACTTGAATCAAATGTTAAAGTTCTCTGTGTGTTCAGTGTCTTTTTCAATACGACCACTAGGAGGCACCAGAGTCAGACACTTTGAATTTGACACATACTGGCTGTAAAATGACTCACTATGGTGGACAGACCTTCCTGCAGTATTACTGCTGGAGCAGCAGTCACTTCCTGTCTAAAGAGGTTCAGGTTCATCATGATGAGGAGATGAGATCTTTTTTAAAACACACAGACAGTTCCAACAGTCATTCATGACTTCAGTAAGTGTTGAACTCGTCCAGACCTACAAATATTTGGGAACTGTGTTTGATGACAGATTGAGATTTAGTGACAGTACAGATGTGAAAAAGGCTCAGCAGCGTCTGAGCTGCAAACTAAACTCCTTTAGAGAGAATATTGATGTTTTATTCCTTTTATTGAAAGTATTTTAACTGCTGGTTTACAGAACCGACTGCAACATGTTGTTAACCTCAGCTGTGAAATTATTGACAAAACACAAAGATCTCTGTTACAGTTTCATACTGAACAAGTCCTCAACAAATCAGAGATTATCAACAACCCCACACATGACGTCCTCTACGACTACTTTAACCTGATGCCATCAGGAAACTGTTTTAGGTCTCCTGCATGTAAAACAAACAGAAGGAAGTTTGGTTTTATTCCAGAAGCCATCAGACATGTGAACAGATGCAGTAAAAGAAACGATCAGTTTACCTTGTAACCCATATAAAACTATATATGCCAGAAAATAAAAAGCCCTCTAATCTCGTAGGGTTCATGAGATTTTCCTCTAAAAAGCTCCATGAGACTAAAGAGCATTCGTCAAGCCAAGCCATGACAGGACGTAGCTGAAAGGACTGATGGTAGCTTTTAAAGTCCGCCCTGATCTTTGGATCTCAGCAGTACTGATCATTTGAATTACAGATGTTATCCCAAATATATTTACTCACTAGTTTATCCATCCAAACCCAGTAGTCCACTGGGGGAGAGAGCTGAATCACGCAGGGCTGAACATTCATTTTAATTGCAGATATGTGAGTCTGTAAAGAAGCAGGCAGCTTGGTCCAACTTGCAAGATCATCTTCAACTTCCTTAAACATTTTTTTCATATACGTATATTTTATGTACAATGGTTTTAAGCCCATTTTTCACCAGTGAAAATTAGCATTAACGTTATCACAGTTAACTATAGACTGTAAATGCTCCGTGCTAACCAAGCTAGCAGCTAGCGTTAGGGTCAGCTCCATAATTCTTGTCACTTCTGGCTCCAAGAATCCGAGATGGACTGCGGCTGGTGCTTTGGTGTTCCCTCTGTCCCCCAGCCGAGACCCTCGTAAGAACTCCTCCATGTCTTTATAAACTAACACTGTTCGCTGCTCAGAGTGACCTTGAAAGTGGCGAGGTAAATCAGGGAGGATGTGACGCCCTTCTCACGTAGAGTCATCTGCATGCAGGAGAATGCTTTCACCGCTGGCTTGTATGAACATTGCACTCAGCATAAAAATGCAGGGTTTTGCCAGCAACCTGGACGGGGGCGTGTTTCATTGTCTTACAGGCACCTTTCAGTATAGCATTATGATCTCAATGCCTGAGCAGACGCAGGATCATTGTCTGTGGGATGCACTATGCTAACCAAGCTAGCAGCTAGATTAGGGTCAGCTCCACCCTCTCATCCAAGTATGGTCACTTCTCATCACTTCAGGTTCCAAAAGTCCCAGATGACGACAGTCAAAATGGCAAACTCAAAGCTTCAAAATAAGAGTCCATAAACCAGTGGGTGACGTCACAGTGGCTACGTCCATTATTGTGTTCAGTCTATTGCAGATCAGATGTCCCAGTTTAGCAAGAACAGGATCCTTCTTATTGTTGGGGCAGTTAGGAGGATCTCAGTCTGATCTTCATTCAGCTTTAGGAAGTTGCTGTTCATCCACTCATTAATGGCTGACACATATTCAGTTAGATTGGACAGAGTATTTGAGTCATCTGGACATTTTCCTCAGCAGCTGCCCTGTATCATGGAAATATAGACGTTCAAACCATCATTTAGTCCGAGCACTTGAAGGACTTTTCATCCATGTTGGAGCTGAGTTGGAGAACCACTGGACTAAACTAGCTAACTGTATATAAAGTAGTGTAAACTAGCTCCACCTCCAGCAGCTACAACAGTAACATGCTGCTCTAACACTGATGCTTCACTATTAATAATCTAATGATGTCATATATAATAATATATCAGTCAGAGGGACCAAACCACTACTTTTACTGCAATACTTTAACTACATCAAGCTCATAATACTTATGTACTTTTACTGCAATACTTTAACTACATCAAGCTCATAATACTTATGTACTTTTACTGCAATACTTTAACTACATCAAGCTCATAATACTTATGTACTTTTACTGCAATACTTTAACTACATCAAGCTCATAATACTTATGTACTTTTACTGCAATACTTTAACTACATTAAGCTCATAATACTTATGTACTTTTACTTGTAATGCAGTAGTTTTACATTGCTGTAGTGGTACTTTTACTGCAGTAAAGGATCTGAATACTTCTTTTAGCAGACACAGTTTCAATGTAAATGTTACTGGAACCTGCAGGTAATGGGGGGTCTTCATGGTAAAAAGATGAATGTGGAGGGGAGCAGCTGTGAGTTGTGGTTGGAGGAGGAACTCCATCATTTAGGGAAGTGAGTGAGTTTGTCGGTGAAAGAGGAAGAGAAGCAGCATTAAACCATCAGAGCTTCAACATGAAAGTCCGACACAGTCTGATCTGCTTCTTCCTCCTCAGTGAGTTCACTCGTTCTGTATTTCTCTCTTTCTTTAACAAATCAGTTTATTTCTTTATTTACAGTCAGTCTGAACCGTCCTCACTGTTATCTGTCAGTGGTTTCTGTGGTTTCTATGGTTTCTATGGTTTCTGTGGTTAACATGGTGATCAGTTACTTTAATATGGAATGACGACTTCTTCAGTTACTTCCAGCTGACTTCACCTGGTAAAACCAAGGAACAACTAACCATAAATCATAATGTTAAGTTTTGTTATCATTGGCCAGTTGACAGTTTGTAAGTCACGTTTGTTTCTGTCTCATTTTAAGAATTTGCCCAAAAAAAGATTCTCAAACTATCTTTCAAAAAGAAGAAGAAACCTGAGCGTCACAACCACAGTAAATCCACCGTCAGGCTGAAACCAACAAAGTGTGAAAACAAGAAAGTGTGAAAACAAGAAAGTGTGAAAACAACAAAGTGTGAAAACAACAAAGTGTGAAAACAACGTATTTCTGAGCGTCTGGTTCCTGGATCATCAGTTAACCCTGTTAGACCAGACACAGCTTTATAAACTTTATAAACCTAAAAATCATTTTTCAAAACTTTAGAAACTTTATTGATCCTGACAGAAACATCTACATTTGCAAAGTAGTTTTCTTTCTTCTTTTGGGAGCATCAAAGTGAAACTGAGTCAAATCAAGTTATGAGCAGAATGTGAGACTGGTTGAACTGGGCAGCTCCCAGTGTGACTCTGTGGTTCTGTAAACATGTGAAGCAGGAAATATTGTGATCAGACTGCAGCATCTTACAGGAGATACAGACAGTAACTGTTGATTGTTCTTCTTTCCAACAGGCCTCATCAATGCAGAAATCCCTGTTCATGAAGGAACTGAAGGAGGAATCATCACAGTCGCCTGCAACTTCAAACTCTCTGGAAACAAAAAGTTCTTCTGTAAAGAAGAATGTGAAGAAGGAAACGTTCTCATTGAAACAACTGATGTCAGAGCTCAGAGTGGCAGATACAGCCTTGAATATATGGAAGGATTTTATCCAGTATATTCTACAATTCTGTATGTGAGCATCTCACAGCTGACCAAGTCTGACTCAGGACGGTACAGATGTGGTTTGGACAGAACTGGGTTACCTGATGGATTTTCAGAGTTTGAGATCAGAGTCTCAGATGGTGAGTTTCTAAGTTATGAAAATATTCTTACTGAAGAAAACTGTAACTGTTTACTGACCACTGATGATGTTTCACATAACCTCAATATTCAATATTTGGTCTAAAACATGATATTTTCATCACTTTGTATGTTGATAATTGCTCCTTTAAAACCTGATAAACTCAGTGACTCAAGCAAAGATGCGCTACAGTGTAAAACAGTATTAATGAACCAATCACCTTGTTTACTTCTGCATTCTTATCTGCATTATTATTATTATGATTAAAATGTTTAGTTTTAGTTTTTTCAAACAAGATTTCTGTGTATCAGTATCTGATGTTTCATTGTTCACAGCTCCGACCACTTCAGTCCCATCAGCCTCCGCTCCACCAGGAAGCTTCACACCTTCATCATCCTCCCCTGAAACCACAGAGCAGTCTGACCAGCAGCAGACTGACAGGCCAACAGCACCACCTGCACCACCTGCATCACCTGCATCACCTGCAACTTCAGGTACATTTACATGTTCAAAGGTTATTTCTATTTCTAATGGCGATTCTCAGTCACAGCTGAGTGAGAACTTGGAGTTCATACAAAGCTAAAAGCCTCACTGGATGATGATCATTTGTATCATCTTTTCAGTTTTCCAGAAAGACAGAAGAAATAAACCCTTAAACCCTTACTGGACTTACTCAACTGCCCCAAAATGCATTGAGTCTCTTCAGACTGCGCAATGGTGAATATTTTTTCAGATGTGAAAGTAAACATTAAGATGCCCAGTATATGGTCACTTTATCCAAATAATGCCTGTTTGGAAATATGCTGCGATGTTTTCAGAGATGTGAGGCGCCACTGGCCAGGTGAGACCAGTCATGTGATACAGTCACACAGAACACACACAGACTATGAGGTTCCAGGCAACATTTCAGGACAACAGGCACATGAGTAATCATGGATTTCTTTTTTGAAACTGTGCTTTTTAACTTCCCTGCCTCTGTTTACTGTTTTACATACAACCTTTGTGCCTTCTTTAAAACGCCCAACAGATGACAGCAGAGCACCATGCACTAATGAACTGCATAGTAAGTCCCTCTGACTAGTGATGTATTTGGTGGGATTATGGTTTATTTCTCTTTGTTGGCCCCTTTTATTTGGAATGATTCACTGTTGGTTATCATTATTGTTTTTGTTACCTACCCAGCCTCTAAAAACCCTTAATTGGTTTTAGAGTTTGGTCTCCTCAGTTTTTAGGCTTCAAATTTGTCACACAATATATGACAGTTGAATATCCTTTTCATACTGGTTTATTTAGTGTTGGCAGTAGGCCTAAGGGAGATCAAATGACTAACTTCTGTCCATCTGACATCAGGTATCCCACAGCATTATAGCTACCATGTCCATACCACTGCACAACCACTATGTGGTGCTGGCTTCATCAGACAGTCTAGGTGAGTGTGAGACAGCTCCTCAGGTTCCTGTAGATCAAGCTCACAGACAATCTATCCACCAACTCTGAAATTATAACAAATGCTCTACAAAAAAACACATTCCCTGTTGGCATGATGAGGAAAACCACCAAGCTCACGTCTTTCATTAAACCAGTGTCCCCTAACCCCACTACTATGCCGAGAATCAACATTAATACAGCACAATGGAAGGAAAATAATCTGACAATTATGGCTGACCACTACAACACCATGATAGCTAAACTCCTCCAACAGACAATGAGTTTCCAACCACAAGCTTTCAGTAAGTTCCTGAAATGGGCTAAGACAGGTATAATTATAGGCTTACTGAAAGTTCCATAGACACCTTAAAGGCCATGGTGCTCAGAGGGCAGCCGCCTGCCTTCCAACAGCACAGGGAGCTGCTCCAAGACCTTTGACAGACCCACTTCAGGCAGTGTGGACTTCTGACAATACAACAAAAGTGGCTCAATCACAAAAACTAGTTGGACATGACATGAGGATGGGAAAACTTTCACAAAACAAAATACATAAAAGGCTTAGAACATTAAGAACTGGCACTTCCAGCCCAGAACACCCATCATAGTACTAGTTGACTCAAATGTAGCTTGGGTCTCTGAATTCTTGAATGACTAGGTACAGATGGGAGGTTTTCCTGGAGCCCAGTTCCACCACATCCTCAAAAAGCTTCTTCTGACCAATTGGGTAAAGACTGTGGTATTATCATTGGGCCTCAACAACTGTCTTAGACAGCAACAACCATTGACTATGATTAAACAGTTTGATGCCTTGTTGAAAATAGCCAAGGAAACCTTTCCCAATGCCCTACTTTACATAGCAATCATTAACTTTTGTGATAGACTAGAGAGGGAACAGAAGGAGTTGTAGGTGTGCTTGAATAACTTTATTGAGAATAAGTCAAATGATTTGTTCAGAACAGATAGCAAATTTAATTGTCCAAAACTGGTTGGATCAATTATGAGGGGGGAGCAGTGCTGTACAGCGACTCCACATATGTGGAGAGTATAATTCCCATGTGAACTTTGATATTTCCTGTGCCGTGGGGACGAGGAAAGCAGCCAAGATGTACACTGGTAAATCTCCTTGGAAAGCACCTAAAAAGATCAGGGCATGAGGGTAGAACAATGAAAAGATCTTTCTTTCCAACTTTAGGTCAATCAGAAATGTTTCTATAGTTGTGCAGTAGGTATTCTGGATGTATAAAGGGTTGGGAATGGGGGCTATGTTTGATTTAAAGGGTTATTAAGGAAGTCAACTAAGAAACAGAAAGTACCTGACACGTTATCTTGGGTAATAATTTTAATTATAATCACTTTAAATCACTGGGGTCAAATTGACCCAAAGGATAAAAGATGTTAGCAAATTTGAAGATAACAGGAGGGCTAGCTCACAGTAAGCTAGTTAGTTAATCACTACTGCTACTTGACATTCTGGTTGACACTGCCAGTTGTATTTCTTGAGATGCCTGAGGTGAGGCCGACGTCACAGAGATTCAAATTTAGGAGCTAGCTAGTGATCAAACATGGTTTACCTCTATACCTCCGGAGTGCCTCTTATTGGTAGCTATCCTATATAGATGAGTATTATTATCTTTCTAAAACATGGAATGTCCTGCTCTATGTTTTAAAGCTGTGTTAATTAGGATTTTCAGCATTACCATAGCATAAAATAACAATGTGATGGAATGATGATCTTTCCAACAAAGATCAGTCAGTCAGTCTGTTGTTATCACCAGTTTTCCGCTTTCTTGTTGTCTTTGTTGAACCAGTAATGAGCTCCTGCTCTTAATCCTGTTTATCAATGCCAGTGTGACATTTCCAGAGTGCTTGTAATAAATTCACAGTGGATTACACATAGCATAAGTCATTATATCTTGAAAAACACTAACATACGTTTTATCCTGAGTTTGATTTGGAGTAATACCAAGTGTATAGATTCTCATTCCTTACTGTTACTCTACTCTGAGATTTGCTCCAGAAGACAGCCATGGAGTGTGTGTATATTTCAGTTATGCATCATATATACATATTGCTCAGATAATACCTTTTAATATAATCTGTGGCTGTAATAAATGCAATTTTCTCAGCTATGTACATCACACAGTTTCTATACTATCTGTGCCTGTCTGTTAGTAAGTGCACTGTCACCCCACCGTCATTTTATTTTGACTTTCTGTTTAGGAATACATGGCACCCAGTTAATGATTCATACAGTTGTTCTGTTAGTTAAAGATCCATCCTCAGATTGCAAGATGATCAATGATTAAGTGAAAATGCTATGATGAGGTGAAGCTGCATTCTAAATGCAGAATTTCAGCTCTTCAGCAGTGGCTGAAGATTTGGATCATATGACCTGCAAGTCGAACTTCCAGCAAATGACTGACAGGACCTTTATTACACTCACTGCTTCCTGATCGTTGTCTCTCTGCTCTTGCTGGTATTTAATCTCTTTATTTCATTCATTTAAATTTCATACATTAGGAAGGACGTACAAAAATATGAGCTTAACACCCTCCACTGGAGAACTCACATACTATATAATACATACATACTATAAATGCTATGATGAGGTGAAGCTGCATTCTAAATGCACAATTTCAGCTCTTCAGCAGTGGCTGTATAATTGATTATGATTGTGTTGTCTCCAGGTTATTGCTGGAGTGCAGGGGAGAGAGATCACTTTTCTTCAGAGAATCACATGAAATGCTAATTCTGCACATTTATCTAATTTAACAGTATAGAAATTGTAGGAATAACTGTATAACATAAAAGGATTCAACTGTCTATCACAGAAAATACAACAGCTACAAAACGTGTGTAACTTTTTGCACTTCCTTCTATAATCAGTTAGATCATGGGCCTAGCCCTCCACCACAATAATGATCAATCACATATTATATAATAGCATCTGTTTTAGTTTAGTTTGCTGCCAAACACAAAAGGCTTCTGTTGTTTAGTCATTATCCTCTGAAGTTAAGAATATGAAAACTGTCTGACTGTAGTGTAACTTGTTTAGTACAACCATCCTGACACATTCTGTCCTGCATTTCCTGTGTGGATTCAGTTCAGTTTAAGACAAGAACAAGAAGCACTGAAATAAAAAACAATATCTGAAAGATATATGTCTCTGCCTGAGGGGCCACTTCCCTCTACACCTCTCTTTCCATTTTCTATCACTGGTACGTCTGCCATTTTGCTGTTACTGTGCAAAGCAGTTCAAGTAGTGTGTTTCAGTTCTTGTTCCCTTCCTGTATGACAGCACATTAACCTGCAGTTCATCTCTAGGAGGATGTGGTGAGACTGACCTCTCAGCCCTGCATGCATCAGATTTTTGAAAGTAAAATGTGAAACTGCAAATGAATCACAAGAGTGTAATCAAATCCCAATGAGGCTAAACTTTGGTTCAGTTCAGCTGAATCTGAGAAACTAAATGTGCATATAAGCTTGTGAATTGCAGCAGTAAAACATCAGTGTGGTTCACAGCATATACACTTGTTTGGGTGGTGGTAGCCTAGTGGTTAGCGTTCTGAGCTAACAGACAAAAGTCATCTAAACATCTAGACTTACTTAGAAAAAGGTTTTCTGTTGCTCCAGACAACAAATATAATCCTTCACGTCCAGTTTTGCGGATCATATGACCTGCAAGTCGAACTTCCAGCAAATGACTGACAGGACCATTATTACACTCACTGCTTCCTGATCGTTGTCTCTCTGCTCTTGCTGGTATTTAATCTCTTTATTTCATTCATTTAAATTTCATAGATTAGGAAGGACGGACAAAAATATGAGCTTAACACCCTCCACTGGAGAACTCACATACTATATAATACATACATACTATAAATGCTATGATGAGGTGAAGCTGCATTCTAAATGCACAATTTCAGCTCTTCAGCAGTGGCTGTATAATTGATTATGATTGTGTTGTCTCCAGGTTATTGCTGGAGTGCAGGGGAGAGAGATCACTTTTCTTCAGAGAATCACATGAAATGCTAATTCTGCACATTTATCTAATTTAACAGTATAGAAATTGTAGGAATAACTGTATAACATAAAAGGATTCAACTGTCTATCACAGAAAATACAACAGCTACAAAACGTGTGTAACTTTTTGCACTTCCTTCTATAATCAGTTAGATCATGGGCCTAGCCCTCCACCACAATAATGATCAATCACATATTATATAATAGCATCTGTTTTAGTTTAGTTTGCTGCCAAACACAAAAGGCTTCTGTTGTTTAGTCATTATCCTCTGAAGTTAAGAATATGAAAACTGTCTGACTGTAGTGTAACTTGTTTAGTACAACCATCCTGACACGTTCTGTCCTGCATTTCCTGTGTGGACCAGTCAGTGTCCACTGGAGATTCAGTTCAGTTTAAGACAAGAACGAGAAGCACTGAAATAAAAAACAATATCTGAAAGAGGAAGCTAAACTGGCTGCTGCTGCTGCTGAAGTTAAGATTGATGAAGTTGTATCTGCAGTTTTGAAGCAGGACTGCAAGCTCAAAAAAACACTAAGAGAATAAGCAGATAGACACACTGAAGGCTTCTCATTGTCCCATCAACTGAACCTCTCAATATATTCTGAATACCAAAATTACTTTGAGCCAAAAGTGAAATCAATTTATTACTAATATGACTTAAGATAAGTCATTATATCTTGAAAAACATTGAATACCACAGAACTATATTAATTTAACAAATGATAAAGACAAACATTTTACCCTGAGTTTGATTTGGAGTAATACCAAGTGTATAGATTCTCATTCCTTACTGTTACTCTACTCTGAGATTTGCTCCAGAAGACAGCCATGGAGTGTGTGTATATTTCAGTTATGCATCTAATGATAATAGATATCATATCTGCTGGTAAATAGGAAACCATCTGTAGACTCTGCAGCAGACTACATATTGCTCAGATAATACCTTTTAATATAATCTGTGGCTGTAATAAATGCAATTTTCTCAGCTATGTACATCACACAGTTTCTATACTATCTGTGCCTGTCTGTTAGTAAGTGCACTGTCACCCCACCGTCATTTTATTTTGACTTTCTGTTTAGGAATACATGGCACCCAGTTAATGATTCATACAGTTGTTCTGTTAGTTAAAGATCCATCCTCAGATTGCAAGATGATCAATGATTAAGTGTCCAACAAACGATCTTTTCACCTGTAGCTCCAGTTTTGTTGTAACTTTATAAACTCATCATCTCAGCTTTTGTGACTTTTTGCCTTATATGTCTCTGCCTGAGGGGCCGCTTCCCTCTACACCTCTCTTTCTATTTTCTATCATTTGTACGGCTGCCATTTTGCTGTTACTGTGCAAAGCAGCTCAAGTAGTGTGTTTCAGTTCTTGTTCCCTTCCTGTATGACAGCACATTAACCTGCAGTTCATCTCTAGGAGGATGTGGTGAGACTGACCTCTCAGCCCTGCATGCATCAGATTTTTGAAAGTAAAATGTGAAACTGCAAATGAATCACAAGAGTGTAATCAAATCCCAATGAGGCTAAACTTTGGTTCAGTTCAGCTGAATCTGAGAAACTAAATGTGCATATAAGCTTGTGAATTGCAGCAGTAAAACATCAGTGTGGTTCACAGCATATACACTTGTTTGGGTGGTGGTAGCCTAGTGGTTAGCGTTCTGAGCTTACAGGCAAAAGTTTGAGAGTTTGAGCTGCTATCAATGTGCTGCTGAGCAAGGCACCTAACCCCAAGATGGTCCTGGTGTATCTGCAGTTTTCAAGCAGGACTGCAAGTTGAAACAGCATTAAGAGAATAAGCAGATAG
This sequence comes from Thunnus maccoyii, assembly GCF_910596095.1. Lineage (NCBI taxonomy): Eukaryota > Metazoa > Chordata > Actinopteri > Scombriformes > Scombridae > Thunnus > Thunnus maccoyii. The sequence continues at coordinate 35,347,037 of NC_056536.1, forward strand.
ACACACTGAAGGCTTCTCATTGTCCCATCAACTGAACCTCTCAGCATATTCTGATTACCAAAGTTACTTTGAGCCAAAAGTGAAATCAATTTATTACTAATATGACTTAAGATTGAGTGATACTTAGTACACATAGCATAAGTCATTATATCTTGAAAAACACTAACAAACGTTTTACCCTGATTTGGAGTAATACCAAATGTATGGTGTCTCATTTCTTACTGTTACTCTACTCTGTGATTTGCGTGTGATTTAAGTGCATGCCATATACATCATGCAGTTTCTATACTATCTGTCTCACAAACACACCACTGAAACCACACCAAAGAGTGGCGAAGTGCATCCTGCGAACATCATGATCATATATGTGACAGCACACAGGAGGAAATGCATGTCTTGTCCAAAAACTTATTTCATGTTACTAGCTAGACTTCTTCCACCCTATACACAGTGGTGGAAGAAGTACTCAGATCCTTTACTATCAATACAGCAAAGTAAAAGCCTTGCATGAAAAATCCCACTTAGGTAAAGTACACAAGTAGGCTGTTACAGTAGCAGCAAAATGTACTTAAAGTATTTAAGTAAAAATAATAATAATAATAATTTCTGACTGATATGACATTGACATTGATGCATATGTTTTTCTCTAATCTTTGATTTTTGCTGAAATATTGGATCATTTGAACATTTATTGAAATGAAAGCATGTGAGAAGTTTAGAGGGAAAAATCACTATTTGGTGGAGCTGTTAACAACTCATAGACATGTGAAATGTGACCCCGACTACACACTGCTTTTTGTAAGACGTCAAAAGCCAAAAAGGTTGGAAACCACTGGTTTCATCTTTAACAATGTGTTGTATTTTAAAAGCTTGTTATATTATCCATTGTGTCAAATCTTCATCTGAAAAGTAACTAAAGCTGTCAAATAAATGTAGTGGAGTAGAAAGTACAATATTTCCCTCTGAAATGTAGAAAGCAGCATCACATGGAAATACTCAAGTAAAGTACAAGTAACTCAGGTACTGCTCCCGGGTCTGGAGGATGGGATTCACCCACAGACGGCAAAGCAGCGCTGTTTCCTCTTCATGTTCACCAGGGCAACAGCTGGAGGGATGTTAATCTCTTATCAAGGATCTAGACTATTTATAAGCATCCCTTTCCTGCAAAACATTGTAGTTTTAGTGGGATGACATCTCATTGGCATCCCATCTGACTTCAGAGAACAAAGCCTGTCAGATATGTCAACAATGTCTTTTGGTTCACATCGGTAGTATATTATATTATTGCATCACACAGAATAACAGAAATGAAAGGTTTCAGTGTTACTCTTAAATCACAGTTTAATTGCTTTCTGCATTATGAAGATTTTTCTTTTCTTAACCTGTATGTTGATTCAGTCAGCGAGTCATGAGCTTGAACTTTATTGACATATAACTTTGTTGACATTTAAGGAGGATGTATCATGCACATTTCCAGGTCTATATTTATATTCCAACAAGTCCTACACATTAACCGATAGATACTTGTTTGATCATGTGACTCCAGAACGACATATAGCAGCGTTTTCTAATCTGGCGTCTCTGTCAGCAGTAATCAGCAGGACGACGTCATCTGTCTGTGTTTTATAAAACCTTTTAACACGTCACTGTTAAACACTAATGATGTTTTATGATGTGACAGTGCTTTGGTTCAGACCTGGTTGGGTTTAAAGATGATGGTTTGGGTTAAAATTGCTTTGTTAAGGTCAGAGAAACATGTGGTGGGTTAAAGTTACTACTTCCTTAAAGTTAGGCCACCTTTGTCATCATGGAAACAATAATAACCACGGGGTTAAGCTTAGGGGACGATGGTAGTTAAGTCTACCGTTGGGTTAAAGCCTCCATCCACCCTCCTCCTCTGAATGACAAACTCTATCCACATATATATACGTCATCTTTACTGCAGCACTGCTCCACCTCACAGTTACTATGACAACTAGATGGCTACTCAAACTAACTACAGACTGACATTATGACCTGTTGTGTTGTTTTTCGTTAGGACAGTCTCTTATATTCTGGGGCTCTACATTAGCCTGGCGACTACATCAGCAAACAACTGTCCAGTCGCAGCAGAGGATGTAAATTACATTCTCAACACAGCACACACACAGAACTACAGATTCATGAGAAACCGGAGACTGACGACTATTTTGTGTCGGTATATGTTTTGTTTGTTTGTTTGTTTTTTAAGATATGTTTTTGGGCATTCTTTGCCTTTATTCGACAGTTGACAGTGGATAAGCAGACAGGAAGCATGGGTGTGAGAGAGGGGTATGGCATGCCAACCCTGGACATTGCAGTTATGTGCATTGTAACCATTCAGCTACCAGGTTGCTTCCACAATGAGCATTTTAACCAGACAAAGACATGAACCTGTTGTGTTTGATTTAGGTCTCTTAGTATCACAGTGTTTATAGTTCTATAAAAACTATAAGCCGTGATGGTATCACCAGTAATTTTTTTCAATGTTTTACATTTTTTGAACTGTTCACAAACTGCTAATGGTGGCCTGGAGCTTTCAGTGGTCCTTCATACCAAAACTTCTTTTTCTCAGTCATAAAACAGATACATGGAGTGCTGCTTGGCTGTAGAAAGGTTTTTAATCTTGTGGTCTACTGATGAATCATTAACAGAGTGTCATGTTTAAAATGGGAAGTCAAAGTCAAAATGAAAGTCGGGTGACTTCATTTTTTTATGTAACAATGGGTCACTTCCTCAACATAATACATGTATATAAGTCCACCAGTCTGTGAACAGTGTACAGTGTGATGTGTGATCTTCCACATAGAGGACTGGACTGTTTTCAGCCATGGACAGATCACAGCAAGACTAAAAGCAGGTTTGTGCTTTATCTCCTCTACAGATTAATCTTTTTAACTATTTATTAGCAATTATAAGTTTGGTTTAGTTTAGTTGTCTTGAAATGTCGATAGTCTATTCATTTAGAACAAGAAATAACATTTGAGCAATCTTTAGTCCATTGAACCCCCTATGAATGAGTCTAGGATGAGGAGGAAAAAAAATTCAAACAAAAAATTACGACTGATAACAATAATACAAATAACTGCAACTACATAAGGCAAAGTCTACACTACTGAATCTGCAGTCAATCCACATTTCATTTTTGTTTGGTTGGGAGAAAGTTGACAAGCCTCAGTGAGTTGCAAACAAAGTTCCAGTGTTAGTTGAGACCAGCATCATGCTGGCATCAGCGCTGTAAAGCTATAACCTCCAAAGTTTTCCTTTATGGTTAAACTTAAAGGATCTATCTCTCTATTCCCATCAGCAGTGCTCAGGCAGGGCCCAGCTTCAGCTGCCTGACACTGCCTTTCAGTGAGACAGAACTAACTCTTTGATTGACTTAGACCGTCTAACCAAATACATCTGTGAGGATTCAGAAAAGAAAATTACACCTCAAGTAGCCATTTATGTAGTTCAAGGTACAGTTGGTGCATACCGGTACTATGAAGGTTTCTATGAAGATAAATGATCACACAATAATTAAAGCTGCAAGCAGTGATGAACGGGCCCTCGCGCCTCCACGCATGTCAGGCTGCAGTGCAATCCAACATCACTTCCTTTGTCCACTATTTTGCCTGCTGCTAGACCTATAATTATTGTAAAATACACAAACTTCATACAAAATTTGTATATAATGTATTGTATGTGTATAGACCTTTCTGCTGTATTCTACAAAAATGAGCTCCATTCAACCCCCACACCCATCCCCCTTGAGCAAGAAAAGACTTTAAAACTCACACTCTAATATCTCAAAAACAGTAAAAGATAGAAAAAACATGTAAATTCAAGATTTGTAGGTCAAAGTCTCGTGACTCATTTAAAGTTCAAATGAAGTTTGTATCTAAAACTATGTGGAAGCAGTAAATGTTCAAAAAGGTGTGAGTTTGCTCACACTCTCCATTCAAATATTTGAGTATTTTTCTGTATTCAGCTGCAGTTACTTATTGTCTCTACACACCTGACAGTACACATGTCAATCAAACTTTGACCAGGTCATGTGGGTTAAAAGTCTTTACTTTTCTAAAAATAGACTTGATGAAAATTAGGAAATAAATTTCTTTTACAACCAAACTCATCAAGAGTTTTCAATTTACTAATTGAAATTCAAGTGAATGGGCCCAAAACTTGCATAATTTTGATGACACAGGTGTGAGCGAGACAGACATGTCTCACCCTGCAGAAAACTCTCATCCTCACACCGTTGAGATTTGATGTTTCGCCATGACAGAGGAAGTTGCTCTAACTTTATTGTAAATGCTCCAGTCTGCACCAAACTTTACATGTTTGATAAGAGTCCCGGCCTGAACACGTCTACATGACAAAATTCCATCAGTGATGTAAACTGGCTGAATAGCGCCCCTACAACATTTCAGCAAAGCAGCCCCAGCAGCAGGAAAAATAGTGGACAAAGGAAGTGATGTTTATCTCCTTCTTGCACTGTCTGAAAACAGCCGGGTCTGAAGACATCTACATGCCCGCGACAGAAGCCCTTCGACTGCGCCGCGGCCTGACATGCGTGGAGGCGCAAGGGCCCGTTCAACGCTGCTTGCAGCTTTAATTTGAATTTAAACCTCACTAGTTTTATTGTATAACTTCAACCAATCCTTCTAAAAGAACTTTGAAACCAAGTATTCACAGCATGGGGTTGTTTTAAACAATGTTCTAAAAATGTAATTATGATTTGTACAGATTTAAAGGACCATGTAGTCATGTGTACAAAATATAATTATATTATCTTTAGGAACATAACTTATATACAGTATAGACAGATTAATACAGATCCTCTCACTTATGTTTTAATGCCATGTTTCTTTAACAGATCCTGAACCATGGGCGCCAAAGTTTCAGTGAGGAATAACACTCCTTACATCTGGTACTACTCCAACTCAGAAACAGGGGTGAGTTTGTTTGTTTCTTTGTTCATAATAACAATTTTGTTCATACTTTTGCAGAATTTAGTATGTCATCAGTTTGAAGTATTCATTATATCAGTGATTTTAGTCATGTATGAACAAAGTGTTAATGCTTTTGTCCTTGACTTTTTGTTCTTTTGGTGTTGCTTACTTATATGAGGCAGATAACCAGCAAACAATTAAATCTAGTAACAGATAAAACGTGTTAGTTCTGGCCGTCTGTTCTGGCTGACTGCATCAGGGCAGTGTATTACAGGTGTTGCCTGCCTGTTTCAAGTCACACGTGATCAAGGACAGTGAATGATTGGTTGGTTTTTAGCTTCTATTTCATCATTTAGGACCAACAAGTCTTCACCATAGCAACGGTCACTGAGGATCATGGGTAGGCTAATCTAGTCACTTCCACTATCGTACAAAACTGACAAAATACTTGATTTCTAAACCAAAATTGCACGGCCTTTTGAATTTCGTTTTCTGGTTTTTTGTTTGGAAACAAAAAAGGAATAGATCACGTGATTTCATTTTTCGTTTTTGGTTTAAAATGAAAAAAGGAAAAAACCACGTGACTTCCATTTTTGGTTTCAAACACAAAAACGAATTGGCTGAATGTCCTCAGACCTGTTCGATATTCAATCCAAAAAGGAATAACGATAAAACGAATCGGCGAAAACCAAAAACGGGCCGGGTTTGATTGGTTTTTCATTATTTGATTCTGACGCCAAAAAACACTTTTTTGTTCTTTGTTTTGACACAAATAACAGATTTACCGTTTTTTGGTTTCTGAATTACAAATAAATTACGAATTATCCGATGATACCTGGACCGACCGTTAACTGTGATAATTGAATAATCCGTAATCCATTTGTAATTCAAAAATCAAAAAACGGAAAATCTGTTATTTGTGTCAAAACAAAAAATGGAAAATCAGAATCAAATAGTGAAAAATTTTTGGTTTTTGCCAATTCGTTTTATCGTTATTCCTTTTTGGTTTGAAGAATGAACAGGTCTGCAGACATCAAGCCAATTAGTTTGCCAAAAGCAGTTACAAAAACTGACCAGCAGATGTTGCACTATGTGAACCCCCTTAATATGTTTGTACACTGAATTTCTCAAAAAATAAATGGAAATGTGGAGATGTTAACAGCTAGGCAAAAACAAAACAAAACAGATAGGCATATATAGAGAGGTGTTTATATAGTGAATGATCTACAGAGACAGTGAGCATCATATGAAGCCTCAACTATTGTGCAGTAAATCTGTTAAGTACAAATGTAGTCAGTCTGCTTGAGTAGACATGAAAACTAGGAGGTTCTTTTTACTAGACCATATCAGGTAGGATGAATCTCTAACCAGTCTGCAGAATTATACTGAGTGTGTTTTGCCATCATCAAGTGGCTTCACATGATCCCAGCTGATGGAGGCAACAGTCCAGTGAGAGCTTGAGTCTAACTGATGCAACCTGGATGAGATGTCACAAACAGATTTACTGCACAATAGGTGAAGCTTCATATAATGCTCGCTGTCTCTGTAGATCATTATCTGCGTAAACGTATATATATATATAGATGCCTATCTGTTTGTTTGTTTGTTTGTTTTTGTTTTGGGTTTTTTTGTTTTGTTTTTCGTGGCTGTCAACATCTCCACATTTCTATTTATTTTTGAGACACTGAGTGTACAACCCTACTGATGAGGAGGTTAGGGTGCTGCAGCCAGCTGTGGGCAACAAACAGAACATCGGTACTGATGTTTCTGCAACATCCCGGATACATTCAGTGACACCTGAACAACATTATTGTAAGATTCAGACATTAATCTAACATGTTTCAGACCTGCCTGAGTCATATTAATAGCTGTATTTTGACATTTGAGCAGATTATATTATGCGAAATACTAGAGAAGTAGAAGATGCACAGTACATGAAAGTTGGTTTGTGATTGTGGAAAGCTCTGTGTGCACCTCTGCTAATTAAAGACATGCAAATTGGGGCTTTTGTGCTCTCTGCAGTTTTCATTATGAACCAATCTGCATGCTGAAATGTGGAGAAAAGCCTGAAACACTGGAAACCGCTCCACTCACTTAAACAGACGCAAAACAAGGGCAAATTGCACTCAGCTGCATCTTTTGTGAATAGGACCGTAAGTAGGTGCCAATGCTGCACAATTCATGATGCCATTATTGGCATCATGAATTGTTTTCATTCTTTGTGGATTTGGCCAAAATGTTTATAATGCATAATATAATAATCATGGTCACTCAACTGCACATGAACCGGCAATACAATAACACAATTGCATTATTTTATGCAACAACTGAATATTTGAAAATGAAAGACAGCTTGTTCATTTGATATGAAAAACAGTTTTACTGTCATTATAGGTTATAAAACAAAATTATTTGCAGCATCTTTCAGTAAGAGCATAATAAATTATTATTCAATTATAATCATCAATCATTAAAGGCTAAATGTCTGTTCTTCCAAATATTTATATAAAGAGGTGGAACCTTTATTTTGAAGAGTGCAGCGCAAACATAACTGATAGAGCACACTGTCCAATCAGAAGCAAGGGGGCACTGAAGGCCCTCCCACCAGTGAAAACAAAACATTGAGTGGTAAATTTGTTTTGTCAGTATGAACAGAAAACAAGAAATCGAGGTGAATTTGTGATTTTTGTTTTTTGCCCAAAATTTAAAAAACAAAAAAACAACCTGTGTGTGGTTTCTGTCTGTGTCAATTGTACCGAAAAAAGAAACGGCTCAAACGTACCTTGGTCGGATAGAATGGTCATTCCATAAAAATGTAACACTCAACATTGTGCAAGCAAAGCATCTAAATAAATAAATAGCAAAGGGGGCAAATTTCCATGTTTCATATGTTGAAGTCTAAACTGTGTTGACGGATGGTCTAAATATTATGATTCAAATGTCCTTTATGAAATTAAGACAGTGTAACGTGTTATTATACTGTACAGGCGTGGCAGAAAATATGACAATGCTGCTAATTCTCAAACAGTTTCACAGCGTTTCCCGTTCCCCGTCGCGTCTGCTTACCGTCACCAGTTTGTATCATGGATGGTTTGTATTGACTATCCTACAGAGATAGACACTGCATCTGTAGGGTGTTAAAAGTTAGACCCTCTTTTTGTACATTTAAAGAGAAACAGAATCATACATTAAAACATTGTCTTCCTAATGCAATAGAAAAGCAAAGAAAACTATATATTTGTGCTCCAAATTTAATAAACTAATAACTTGTAATGGGTAAATTTATGTTTTATATCTTCATTTTTTTACTGCACAGTTTTCATTTCATATTTATCTGTAATCCCTGGCATTGTATATTTGTTTGTTTTATATTTCTGTTCTATCACTCCATTTATGTTATCTGTATGTGACACTGAAGTCGGATTAAAATAAAAAATAAAAAATAAATTTAAAAAAAAGGATACCGCATGTGAAATGCTCACATATTGCACCTGGTGGTTGTTGGTTCGCACTGTAGCTACTCCTGGATAATTTATTTCACCCCCTCCACTGCTGCCGCGGCTTTGAAATGAGTGACATCTGTATGTGAAATCGTTAATAACTATTTGGAAACACATGGGTACCTCTTCTTGTCACTTCAGATAATGCTGTTTAGGAATTTCACGAGTTTGCGTTTATATTGAAATTCCATTTTCATGTGTCCAGGTGTCCAAAGGGCTCTAATGGTCCGCGTGCAACATTATGTTTGTTGTTATAGGAACAACAGCAAGACCAGGAAATCATTTTATTGTATTGAACGTTTCATTAAAAAAGACATTAAGCATCTTCATGTTCCATATCAATAACACTTAATGTGAGTGTAATTGCTGTTTTCATGTGTGTAGTGATACTACAATTCCACAGCCTGGTTAATCAAAATGATCTTTTTTTTTCTCTTAGGGGTTTCGTAGTGTATACCCTGGCTGTACTGAACAGTATGACGAGAAGCGTGATATCTGGTGCTACATTTATCTGAGATACCACAGACATAACTGGAATAGTTTTAGAACTGAATACAATTCTCACAAAGGCGACCCCACGTTTACCATCAGTGAGAGCTGGGACCGCTCACAGATTCAGTGGCATTGCAGTACAGAGGGGAGTGTTGCAACGTGTCCCAACTATGGTGAGTCGTCACAATTCTTCATTAATGTTAATTACTAGTTTATTTCAGATACAGTTTAAACCAAAAAGCAGATAAAAACATACAAACTATGGTTGGTAGAGATTCTTCCTTGGTGCCACTGACTGTGGAGGGTGTGTTTGTTAGCTCATGTAAGTTAGATTTACTGTTCATTTGTGGACGAGAGTCTTAAAGTTGCATTCATTAAAAATTTCAGCATTAACATAGCAAAAAATAGCCATGTGCAATCTGAGGGTATGTTGGAATGATCAGCCAGTAAGTCTAGGGCTGGGTGATAAAACAATCTTGATATGGGATCACAATAAGTTATGTCGATTACAATGATAAACTTCGGACATTTTTAAGCGATATGTATAGATCTAACAGCCTATCACACAATCCAATTCAATTCAATTCATTTTTATTTATATAGTGCAAAATCACAACAAAAGTTACCTCAGAGCATTTTCCACATAGAGCAGGTCTAGACCGAACTCTTTAATCTACAGAAACCCAACATTCCTCCATGAGCAGCACTTGGTGAAAGCAGCAGGAAAAACTCCCCTTTAACAGGAAGAAACCTCAAGCAGAACCGGACTCTAGGTGGACGCCATCTGTTGGGTTGAGATAGAAAGAAGGAGAGAGACACAGAGAAGCATAACAACAATAATAACAATATTAACAATAATAAAAATAGAGATATGACTGGTGATAATTAAAGCAATAATAGCCGGAGACGGTGTCGAGGCTGGACACCCACAGGACAACGCCACCCCCGACGTCCATAACTCTGGATTTTACAGGAAGCCAATGCAGGGGTTCAAGTTCCTCATCCTGTGAGATGAGAAAGCACAAAAAAACTCCGGGGAAGAAGCAAAGTTAGTGACATGCATTGATGGTACATGAATGCATACAGATGGAGAGGAGGAGGAGGAGAGAGGAGCTCAGTGCATCATGGGAAGTCCCCCAGCAGTCTAGGCCTATAGCAGCATAACTAAGGGCTGATCCAAGGCGAGCCTGGTCGGCCCTAACTATAAGCTTTATCAAAAAGGAAAGTTTTAAGCCTACTCTTAAACATAGAGAGGGTGTCTGCACCCCGGACTGAATCTGGTAGATGGTTCCACAGGAGAGGAGCCTGATAGCTGAAGGCTCTGCCTCCCATTCTACTTTTAAAGACTGTAGGAACCACCAGTAAGCTGCATACTGGGAGCGCAGTGTTCTAGTGGGATAATACGGTATTATGAGCTCTTTAAGATATGATGGTGTCTGACCATTAAGGGCTTTGTAAGTTAGGAGAAGGATTTTAAATTCTATTCTAGATTTTACAGGAAGCCAATGTAGTGAAGCTAAAATGGGAGAAATGTGGTCTCTTTTTCTAGTTTTAGTCAGAACACGTGCAGCTGCATTCTGGACCAGCTGGAGAGTCTTTAGAGACTTGTTAGAGCAGCCTGATAATAAGGAATTGCAATAATCCAGCCAAGAAGTAACAAATGCGTGAACTAGTTTTTCTGCATCTTTTAGGGACAGGATGTGCCTGATTTTTGTGATATTACATAAGTGAAAAAAGGCAGTCCTTGAGATTTGATTTATGTGGGAGTTAAAGGACATATCCTGATCAAAGATAACTCCCAGATTCCTTACGGTGGTGCTGGAGGCCAGGGTAATGCCATCCAGAGTAGCTTTATCATTAGATAATGTGTTTCTAAGGTGTTTAGGGCCAAACACAATAACTTCAGTTTTATCTGAGTTTAGTAGCAGAAAATCTCCTGATTACATAAAGTCTAAATTTTTTTAAAAATCCTCTGATGGAACAAATAAAAAAACAAAAACTTAATGTATGAATGTTTTCAACAGGAAAACAGGAGGAAGACCAACGACGACAAGAACAGCAGCGAAGACAGCAGCAGGAGGAGAGAAGACGACAGGAGCGTCTGGAACGGGAGCGAAGGATTCAAGAGGAGATAGACAGAGAGAGTGAGATCTCCAGAGAGAAACTGTCTCGATCGAGGGAGAAGCTTCGTCAGAAACAAAGCTTCAAAGGTCAGGTGCACCATCATGAGCGCACACAAGCTCTCCACCAGCAAATAGAGGACGATGCAGCTGCAATCGAGAGGAATGAGGTATGGCATTAATGGGCTACTTTCAAAATCAGTGTCTATATCAGGGGTCAGGAACCTTTTTACCCAAAGAATCAAACATTTATTTTATAAATTTAAATATTTTTCAGAAGAGCCACAGCTGGTTGGGCATTGCTAAAAACACAATTGTCCATGTTTCACTGCGGGTTGTCATGGGTAACCACTTCTTGGTCAACACAGTGTTTGCCTCTACATGCTTCACTTGGTAAGGCCTGTTAATAGCTGAAACGAGGCACATGGCTGCTTTCATATGTTTCTTACAAACTATCCATAATGTATCCAGAGTAGTTCCTGATAGATGAGTTCTAAGCAGTAAACAGACTATCCATAACCCAGATGAAATAAAGTCTGTTGATAATCTGTTATTTGAAGTGTCCAAGTTCACATCTGTAGACATTAACCTACAAAGTTACTAAACTCATAAATCCTTACCCCAGCCCTGAACCTAACCTTACCATTACCCTAAAGTATGTTGATCTACTGAATTCAGTTGTCTTTCACTTCATTTGTGTGTCCAAGTTCATATCAATACATGTTTACCTCAGAAATTACTGAACACATAAATACATAATTCTAATGTTTGTTGTCAACATATATTCATGCCACGCAGGACACAATTACTTTACTCCCTTACTTGACCACATTTGCAACAGGTCATTTTAACAGAGTGTGTAAACTACTGAGTCCTTTTAGAGAGCAGCTCATGTGCTTTCACAGCTTGTGGCAGAGTTACCACAAAACATGATTTAAAAGAAAAATAACAAAAACACAGCCCACAGCAGTGGGCTATGACTGTCGACAAAAAACATAAAATAGAACCAGACAAATACATAGTTAACAGCCATAAACCCACAAAAATAGCCTGTTAATGTACAAAGTATACTCGCAAAGTATACTTACATTTTTCACAAGTTTCACCGACCCCACGTGGAACTCCCCGCAGAGTGCACAACTCAACACACTGTTTACCTTCAAACAGAGTTCAAATCAATGTAACACCTGTACAGTTTCCCTCGTAACAAAATACAATAGCACAGTGTGGCTTTATGCATGCTAACATTACCTTGCTACGCAACTGAGAACACAGTGGTCGATGTCTGGCGCTAAAATCCCAGGACATCAATGTCAGGAGTGTCTAAATCAAACCATCTCGTTAAAATATCGACAGCTAACGTCCTTTAGGTATTTTTGCAGAGATATTTTACAAGATGTGTGTGTATTTACCTACTTTACACGATGGAGTCACAGCACCATCCACTCTGTAAATCTCCAGGTGGTTCGCACGTAAACAGGAAGAAAGACAAAGATGCACTTGGCGGAGAGACAATAATATTGCTCGACGCTGCCGCCTAGTGACCAAAACCAGAAATAAAAAGTGAGACTGTCACAGTCCACTTACGGTCTACTTCACATTTTACTTATACTTAAATAATTTTATACTCAAAAGAAAACAACAAACAACACATGCATTAACATTCAAACAACTTTGAGAGCTATATCACACCTAAATGGAAAATAACATCTGAACCGATTTACCACCTGGCTACATTCAACAGATAAATACATGACAAGAGTCAACTGATATTAGTTACTGAGGTGTTGTTGTTATGTTTCTGACAGTCTGCTGATGTTTTGTAAGTCATCTACAGTGTTTCCCCCAGAATTGTTTTCAAGCCTGGTGGTACGCACCGAAAAACCCCTGAAGGAACGAGGCACACGGGATGGCATATTCACACGGTCGGCTTTGGTCAGGTGGCACAGCAGGCGGTCTGCGATTTATATTTGCCTTCAAATTTTTGTTTGCTCGGTATATTCAAGACTTAAAACAAGGTGTTACAAGGAGAGGATGACTTATTAAGCTGCCCCTCTCACTTCTTCCACTTCTGTCCCTCTCCCTTCTTTCCCATCTGTATTTTTTCTTGACTCCAGAGTTTTGGAGAAAAACGTTAATATATTTGTTTGTCCATCACCCACGTTAGAGCTTTTTCTCTTTTTAGGCGGTGCCGTATTCACTTCAGCTAACCTGTATCCCATACGCTCTTGCTCTCAGTCTGCATTAATTTAAAGGGACTTTGATAGCAGTGGCATTCGCATTACATCAAGAGTTTCCCAGGCAACGACACAGAGGTTGACTCACGTTTTGGAACACAGAGGCTCCCAAACACATATGATTATTGATTTACGAATGAATGGATATTTGGCGTTATTTTTGGCATTCAAAAAAACCCCTGATGGGGGTTCTCGTTGGCCCCGTGGTCCACCAGGCCTGTACAATTATAACACTGATCTACAAGGGAACACTCAAAATAAAGTTTGACCGATATTTGGCCTTTGTTATTCTTCAATTATCCTACAGCTGTCAATCAAAAAAGAGAGGCACTTGTGAGAGCAGCAAAAGCTTACTTTTAAAAAATACTTTTTATGATTTTTGTCTAATAACTATGAGTTAATCACCTTTGGAATATTTGAGAGCAATATAAAATCCAGGAATGAAACAAATCATAGGTTCCTGACCCTTGGTCTATACAACTGAAGAAAATCCTTTTATAAATATAGCATTTGAAAACCTTACAATATGAAATATGACTGCATTTTTAATTCAGGTGCATTCACTCTTCTGTATTCTTTCTTTTTTGTTAATGTCCAATGTAGCTTGCAGACGTAGAGCAGAAATTCAAAGAACTTCTGTCAAAATATGAAATCACAGAGAGTGAAGACTTGCAGGACTGCGGGCTTGAGGACAGGATTAAAACACTTCATAATGAACTGACACTCCAATATTGCAGAGAAAACAAGCTTCCAGTGTGGTCTCAGTTTACGTTTGACCATGCTGTGGGATATGAGGAACTTTCTCTGACTGAGAAACTCACCATTCTTGAGGCAGTTCTGAAGTTAACTCTTCAGGGCACCACTGAGACTGAAGATGAAAGTGATCATTTACTTCACTGGGAGAAGAAGTATGAGTTCCTTTTCTGTTTGGCTGAGGAACTTTATGTTGCAAATCCAACTCTGGCTGAGCCGATTTCCTTGAGAATTCTTGATGCAATTTCAGAGCTTTTACCAAAAAGCAGGGAGACTCTGGTTCAAATACTGTTCAATAACATCTGGACACCAACAGAAATAATGCTCTTCATTCGCAAAGCTTCATCGATAGACCACAATCAGATTCCCCAAGTCCTCCACATGGTACAGACCTATAGGCTAAGCTGCCTCCTCACTCTCTCTGCTCTGAAGAAGCAAAAGCCACTAATGTTTCTACAACAAAAAGTAAGAGAAGACAAGGACAAAGATACTGACACCATTTTGAGGGAACTCTGTGAATCCCAGTGCCCAGAGAATATTCTGACAGTGATCGAGGATGTTCTCAGACACATGGAAACAGAACTTCCAAAATATCAGGAGAAGGATCTTACTAAGGAGGATATAGAGGATCTCAAGATGAAGATTAAATCTCTTAATTTTGCAAACCCAGATATCAATACTCTGAAGGAAGTGTTGATTGGAATGTCTGTAGCCGTGCAAGACAGCACAACAGATGAGCCCAAAGGCATTAAAGGCTATTTTCCAAGACAGACTCAGCTGGCATCATTACTTTTGCTCCTACTGTCACAGCCAACTGAAAATAAAGGCTGTCTCCTTGAGATTGGCACAGGTGAAGGGAAATCCACGATCTTGGCAATGTTTGCTGCAATCCAGGCTATTCGTGGAATAAAGGTGGACATTGTGACAAGCTCTCCAGTTCTTGCACGACGGGACCAGGAGGAGTGGAAGACATTTTTTGAAAAGTTTGGTGTCACATCATCTGTAGTACCCCCACCCCTCTCCAAACAATCTTCCCCTGTGGAACCAGATAAGTTGTTAGAAGAGGCATACAAACAACAAGTTGTGTATGGCACTGTTGGTGCTTTTGCAGCAGACACATTAAAACAAGAGTTTGAGAGGAGAACTACCCGTGGAACAAGAGGATTTGAACTAGTGATAGTGGATGAAGTGGACTACATGACCTTGGATAATGGAGTTCAAGTGACATTCCTGTCTCATGAAGCCAGCAGTTTGAGGCATATGGATCAAATTCTTGCCAACATTTGGACAATGACATCTACTTGTCAACCAATTGAAATGCTAGATACAGGTGAGATAAAATGGGCAACAAGGATCCAACATTTCCATAAAGCAGCAACATCTGCTGTTATGGGATCAGAACCATCTGACAGCTTCTCAGCCTTTGACATTTTGCTGCCAGGTGTAGATTTGGGGTTCTATTCATCAGAGGATATTGAGATGTTGAGGCAAGCTCTGAGTAAGACAGACACAGATCCAGGTGATAACATCCAGGAGGCCATTGAACAAGTCATGAAGAAAACAGGAGTTTCACAACAGTATGATCTGCTGCGTATATTTCAGGAAGTAATGGAGAACAGTGTGACTTTTGAGTGCTATTCTGAAGAGAACAACAAAGCCAAACGTTACGGGACTGAGGAAAGACATGCTGACTTAGAAGTCAGCATGTTACTCCTTGAAAATGGATTAGCATGTGAAATCATGTCAGAAAAATCTCTCATTGAAGCAACTGTGAGTGCAGTGAAGTCCTGTATTAAGTACTCAGATGAATATTCTGATTCTGATAAACATGACAACTTCATCATTATCCCTCATTTCTTGAGGAAATATGTTGAAAATCAGTTACCAGTGTTTGTTGAGAATGCCTTGAGGGCCATTGAGATGACTCAGGGCAGAGAGTACATGATCGACATTTCAGGAGCTGCTGCCAAAGTATCTGCCAGTGATCCTGACAAGCATCAGTATGATGCCATAATTCCAGTGGACTTCAAAGCAAGTGGGGTGTTGGAGAAAAACAAGAAGTGGGGTAATGGACTCCAACAGTTTTTGGAGATGAAACATCAGCTTGCAATTTCACCTTTGTCCAGTGTGACCAACTACATGTCTAACTTCCATTACTTTAAACGGTACATCCATGAATATGGCATATTTGGTGTTTCTGGCACATTAGGGGGTGATGCAGACAAAGACTTTCTGGAAAGGCATTACGGAACAAAGAGCTATACTATTCCAGCTCATCGCCATAAAAAAGTGGTTGAGTTGCCAGCCCTGCAGGTGAATGGGGGCAATAACCAATGGATCCAGACTGTTTGTGATACTACCTGGAAAGCAGCAAGTAGAGGACAAGTTGTCCTGGTGATATGTGAAGATGTCAAGACAGCAAATGAGCTACATGTGAAAATGCAAGACGAAGAGAGATTTAAGCCACACCAGATCACGATGTACACAATTAGTGAGAGACACAACATTGAGAGAGATAAATTTAGTGGAGGGAGGATTATCATTGCCACAAACCTTGGAGGGAGAGGAACAGACATCAAGGTTGAGGAAAAAGTAAATGAATGTGGTGGCCTCTTTGTGATTCTCACACACTTCCCACGCAATCGAAGAGTGGAGAAACAAATCTTTGGTCGCACTGCTCGGAAAGGAAACCCCGGCATGGTCCAGATGGTTCTGAACCAGGATCATCTTGCACCAGCTTACCAAGGTCAGTCTGTTGAGATAATGCGACAGCTCAGAGAAGAGTATGAAGTGAAGCGTATAAGTGAAATGGAAAGCGATGAGCTGGTAGAAATCAACTTGAAGGGAGAACTTTTTGCTACATTTTGTTTATCCCTTGTGGACTTTGAACAGAATTACACAGAGGAAGAAAGAAAAGATCTCTCACAATTGGAGCCTAGAGATATACCTGATCATCTCAGATACTATCAGGATAAGTTTGATTACCAGCCAGCCCTGAATGCTTTGAAAGAAGCATGGGCATTGTGGCTGACTCTTCATGAGGAGCATATCAACAGACATGATGACATCCATGACCTTAAGGCAGACCTCATCAAGACAATGAATGAAACTAAGGGAAAGCTCTTGCAGGGGAAAAGTGACAATTTCTATGATCACATTAAGCAGGCCATTCTCAGGACTAACCAACACTGCAGAGACAAAACAAATGACTATGGAGCTAAATCCTGTTGGCAGAAGGCAGAAACCTCTGACCCATTGTACAAAGCTGTGGCACTCTATAACCAGGCATACATCACCATCAACCTGGCCAAGGAGGGCTATATAGTAGAGGCAAGGAAACTGTTGGAGAAGGCTAAAAAGTCTGTCGATGTTTATATCTCAGAAACGTCAAACACAATGGTCTCCTGTCAGATGTCTGTTAATGACAACCTGAAACCACACAGCAAAACTAGCAACAACTTTCAGAGTCAAATGGAGGCCAGAATGAACATCTTCAAGTCGTGGAAGACATACATTGATAATGCATTGAAGAAACTTGTGGAGCTGGAAAAAGACAAGAGTGGTGCAAAAACAGAGGACTGTTCAGTCTACAAGTTGTTGGAGGAAAAAGATTTCATCATCACAAATGAGCTAATGGCACTCTATGAGCTTGGCCTTGCTGTTGTTTTTGAGGTGAAAAAGAAACCCAAGTTTTGTTTTGATGCTCTCATTTGCTTCTTCATCGGAGCAATGCAGGTGTTGGCTGGGGTTCTTGTTTGTGCCTTTTCATTTGGCACTGCAAGCCAGTTTGGACTTGGCCTGATAAGTGAGGGAGTATCAGACATGATCAATGGAATAGAGGGCATGATAACAGGTACGTTTAACTGGGCATCATGGGCAATATCCAAGAGTATCAGCATTGGTATGTCGTTGCTTACTGCTGGATTCAGCGCCATCAAGAAAGCTGTCAAATCAGTGTACAATGTAACAAAATCCCTGCTTAATGGTACTAAGTCCTTCTCATCTGTTGCCAGTGATATCATCAAGTCAGGAAAACATATGTTATCATCTATCAAAGGAACTGCTCAGTCTGCCATCTCCTCTGTTGGTAAACAAACCTTTGGAAGTGCAATGAAAAAGATGACAACTTCAACAGTTGTAAAGCAGAACTTCAAACATGCTGCCAAGTACGCTGTACAGGAAATAACGAAGCAAGCTGTGGTCACTGGTTTGAACCATGCAATTGATGCAGGCCTGAAGGCGATCTTTGAAAAGATTTTGAATTCAGCTTTTAAGGATGTTGTTACTTCAGCAGTGAAGCAGAACCGTGACTTGGATAAAGCTATCACTGAGTTCATCTGCTTACAGGTCCCAAAAGCAGCCATGCAGAAAGATAACTTTAAGATTGGCAAATTGGATGAGGAAGAAATGACTAAAACAGTTGTTTTATTAACTGAAGAAGTAATTCCCGACCTCATGAGGGACTGCACAACAGTACATGAGGTTATCAATAGACTCACTGAGGTGTGCAATGGAGCAACAGACCTCCTGAAGAAAGAAGGACATTCTGTTATTACTGAGGCTGCCAAGTTATGTCTGACAGTTGCAGATCAAACCACTCGTTTCATTGAAATACTGAAATCTGTTCCTACAAAAAGGGTCATTGATGAAACTTTTGTTCCTACTTTACTGAGAGACATTGAGGAGCTTCAACAAGGTAAGAAATATGACCAAGATGGACGACACAATTTACCAGATGTGAAACGTCTTAAGGATAAAATTCTGAGCACCCTTGCAGACAGTGTGTCCCAATCATTTATCAAGGCTTGCTCTGGACATATGACCTCCATCCTGACAAAGACATTTAAAAGCAAGTTGAACAAAGCTACTGGTAAAGCTGTTGGCAACATTATGGGCAGACATAAAACTCAAAGTTTTTTTGATGACCAGAGACACAAGCACAACATGAGATCAGCCAGTCGCAACACTGAGAAGTCGCTTACAGAGAAGGAACGGATGGATTTAATGGATTACATGGAACACATAAGCAATGTAGATCACCCTGCCACAGATTTTGACATTATCGTGCTCACAAAAAGTGGCTTACTCAACGGTAGAGGGATTCACCTCACTGTCGTTGATGAACATGGAAACAGACTCTCAGAGGAACGTTACAAAGGAACAGACGAGTCTGCTGGCAACATCACACTACAGCTGACAAAAGCAAAAGACCTGCAGCCACCAGAGTAAGTTCACTGAGAAAATCCCACTGATAATTCCAATTTAGTTATATGCAGATTAAGTAGTACAAAAACATTATTATATAATATTGTGATATTTGTGGATTAAAAGGTTTACATTCAGATATTTCATTTGTTCTTTCTCAGGAAAAGCAGTTTCTTCTCGTGGATCAAAGCAAAGATCACTTTACAGAAGCCACAATTTTACAGCGGCCGTTTTGACATCATTCAAGATGATGGTACAGTGGTCAATGTGAACTCAGAGCACCAGAATAGTCTCTATTATGCAGTCGCACAAGCAACTGGAAGTGATCGAAGCGATCTTAAAGGAGCTGCTGTGAAGCTTCGTGAGAAAGTGAAAAATGAAGTGAGTATCCATCTTAGAGGTTGATAACATTTTATGTAAAGTCAGTGTAACAGCACAGGGGGAAGAGTGCTGTGAGTGTATCAGGGGGCATGGACAGAGTCAGATCTCCTGTAGAGATACTTTACTGCAGGAGTAGTGTAAATAGAAATTTAGCTGCTTTGATCAACATTCATTGTAAATCATCAAACTTAAAAATAACATTATTACTTAAAAATTGAAGTTTCAAACATCTATAGATGCTACAGAGCTTCTCCTTCCAGCTGCAATTTAAAGCAGCTTATTTTAAAGCCTGTTTGTAGTCACCTACTCTATAATTGTTGTAGCCATATAGTGCTGGAGTTGAAGTTAAAGGTCAATCTGAGGCTAGCAAGGGCAGAACATCTACATAACAGCATTACCTAACTGTTACACCTGACAATTTGAAAGTAGTTGCAGTCAATAATAAATAAGCTCACAGAAATCCCACAGATGAGTAATATGATAATGTATCATCTTAGTTCTGGTAACTGATCAATACTCACTAGTCCTGCTGACTAGAGATTCCTGGGGACTAATCAGCTTCCTCAATTTTCAAACTTTAGCCTTTCCACTAATCTATAGTCTGGTTATATAGTAGACACTGACTTCATATATTCATGTTGGTGCTGTTTTTATTGAGATCTGGGGACTGAGCTTCTTAGCTTGATCTTAACTAATGAAAATGTTGACTTAAATAGAAGTACAGTCCCATCATGCCAGTGTCTCTTGCTTAGATTGTCAGTTGTAAATGTCAAATTTTCCTGTTTACTGATTAGATATTGCGGCAGATAAAGCATGATGGGATATTAGTCAGAGAGCAACACCACTGTGACTCTAAGGATAAATTCTGTAAATGTGTGCATGTGAGCAAATCACCATATTGAGACACTTTTTGATCAGGTTCAGGAAAACTTTGCTTCGTACACACCGATTCTTAAGCTTCAGCGAGGCTATGACTACTCCCACAAAAACCCTGGAAAATACACCATCACTGGAGGAGCGAAGCCAGGAGGAGCCAGCCATTCTGAACTTCTTACCAAAGAGGAATATTTGAAGAGTACCAGCTTCATTGAAACTGATGAATGTGATATTATCAGAAGCTATAAGCTTGCATCTGTTGAAAAATACAAACAGTGAGTCACTTTAATAATCCCACAAGAGAGACGCCAGAATACACTCAAACCTTTGTGTTCTGAACTGGTCACATAATATAAATGTAATAAAAAATTGTGTTTGATTTGTCAAAGTGTAACTGATATTCAGTTATTTGATGTCCATGAAGTTAAGTTTCAATAAGGTCATAATATATAAGGGCCATGGATGAAACAGTAATGTATTTTTGTTTACCAGTTTGAGAAATGCTCGCGGATCTGAGAACAACAGTGGAACAGTGAATGCAGACCACGTTCCCTCCAAGGATTCCATTCGCAAAGCTTGGGAGAGGACAAAAGACAAACCTGAGCTACAGGAGCAGCTCAAAAACAGTAATCCAAAACTCTATGAAATGATAGAGAGCATAAAAGATGACAATAAAGGGCGGAATCTTATTGCCATGGAGGTGTTGGCCAAAGATCACAAACGTGCTCTGACCATGGGTGCAAGCCACCAAGCCATGAAGTGCCGGTAAATAATAGATTTTCCTCTGAAAGTTCAACCAGATGAATCCAGTGATCTCGTACTTGACCTGTAGATGGTGTTCTTGTGTTCCTCTTACCTCACAGGGAGCTGCTAGCAGAAAGTCTTGTCAGTGGAGATGTGGAGACAATGCTGAAACAGTCTATGATTGTGGCTCACCCTCTGACCTCACAGGAACTTATGGCTGATTTAGGTAAGACCTAGCTGGCGTGGTTTATGTATGCTGACAAATTAACACACAAAGTCTTTAGTGAAGAGGACAAAATATAATCTTTTATCGAATTAAGGGACTCATTACTTTCATACATGCTGCCTTTTAAGTTACTGATTTGGAAATTGATAATCATACTATCATTATGTTATGCTGTTATAAGCTATACAATGAAGTAAAGAGGCACTAAACTAATAAAACAGGAGACTACACTTAATAACAGAGTGCACTTGGGATGCACAACCATAACCATGCAATATTTAAACACTTTCCTACTGTTCATTGCACCCATCATTCTGCTTCCAGGTGAAAACAGAAGACCACCTCATAATGAGATGTCAAAGGAAGGCATCAGGGGCTACTACAAGGCAGGTTACACCAATCTTGTGACAGTGTACAGCCGGCAGGGACTCATCGATCAGAATCAGAAAGATCAGCTGATGGAGTGGCTGAATCAAGACAAACATGAAGATAAAAACACTCCTGAGTACCTGAGTATCAGGGATTCCTTAAAGTAACTGTTAAAAAAATGGAAAAATAGAAAAAGAGAGAATGATGGTAGATGCTAACTGATTATTGTGATAGTAATGTATTTGGACTCATATTCTGGTTGTGGTTATGTGTTAGCGAACACTGAGTCTTAGTACTTTGACAGCTTCCTGTGCCTCACCATATATGGCTATAAGTGACAGGAAGAAGATGGAGGCAATGTGGGATAAGGGAAATGGTGGTAAAATATAATTCTTTGACCACCTTTCGTTTTTTTTTTGGTGGTGGGGGGTTTTTTGTTACCTCTGAGTCAACTTTTGTTTTTGTTTCATTTGGAGCAGAATTTAGTTTGTCATCATAGATAAAGTATTTTACATTTAATGAGCGGCAAAGTGTCTTTGAATACATCAGAGTGAGTCAAAAGTCACCATCGCTGTACGTCGGCCACGGCTTTATCAATAGCAGAGACGGTCTTTGATGCATTAACGATTCCAAATGCTGCTGTAATATCATTATAGCTTCTTTTTTATTTGAGAAATAGGTTTATCTCTTAAAATATAAACAACAACAACTCACATACTTACACTCACACACTCACACATATACTCACACACAAGCACACACACGCATACTCACTAAAACACACACTATCTCTCTCTCACACTCACACACACAATCATGAGTAAACCAGGTACTTATTGGTAAGTTAGGAAATGTTCACACATTTCGTATTTTTGAGTAGAAAAAGAAGTATCTAGTTTTCATTGATATTATGCTGTTATGCAAACGTCTTAAGCAAATGCTGCACACTCACATACTCACACACAAGCACATACATGTATGTTGTATTTTCTTGATTTTATCTGTATATTCGATAGTATCTACATATTCTATATATTCCAGTTTTTAAACTGTTTTTATTTTATTTTATTATTATTATTAGGACTCAGTGGGTTTTATCTTCTATCTTATGTTGTGCATTCTGTTTATCCTATTTTCACTTTATTTCATCTTATTTTTATTATAATCAAATGGGTTTCATTTTCCATCTTATTTTTAAATGTTTTTATGTCTTTTTTCATGTGAAGCATTTGGATTTTGGAATTTTTCTTTACTTTCCCAAAGGAACGTCTGTCCAAGTACACTCTGATTGACTTGATTAACACAGTAGGTGTTGTAATTTACATAATTAATGTTACTATAACTCCACCAGTGTATCATTCTGTCCCTTTTTTAATTTACATAAACCAAACATCTTCTGGTGCCACCGTATCTCTGGTGTTCTTTAAGATGCCATGCTGAGGAGTGATGTGATTGATCTACTCATGAGGTGTTGAGCCCTGAGCGGTCTATAAATATTCATGCCTGATCAATACTTGGATTTTCTTTGCAACTGTTTATGAATCTTTGTGGAATTAATTTGACATCTATTATTCTGGAAATCATACTTTTTGTGTCTCTTTGATTATGCATTTTTCCTAAACTATGTCCTGCAGATATAATTAAACCAACTATACTAATCATTGTTTCACCACTCAAAGCTCCTGCTATCCAGGCGCGAAAGACTCTTGTTGGATGGATTTCTCAGAATAAATTCTGGCAAGATCATGTTGTTGTCTTGTGACTATTTGAAACACCTAAAATGTCTTACAACATCATACACACCAACATCTACACAGGCAATAAGAATGCTGAAAGCAAACTGGATCATTAGTGTATCTGAACTGGAGCATCCTCCCATCAAATCCATCTGGATACATGGCTGGTTAATTTAAAGAGGAATGACTGCCAAGCAAAACAACACTGAGCAGAGATGTTAAGTAACAAACATACTCAAAATCATTGAAAAGAAGTGAAGTTGTGACTCAGAAGAAGGACTTTTAAAGCAGAAAGTTGAGTTGAATATATATGAACAACATAATGACTGAAAAAAGTTCAAACATGTTCCATCCAGTTTTTGCCACTCTTGAGTTAATTTCAGGCTTTTTCTGGAACACTTTCCCATCAGACTGAGTTCTCCAGTGGAGGGTGTTAAGCTCAAATTTTTGTACGTCCTTCCTAATCTATGAAATTTAAATGAATGAAATAAAGAGATTAAATACCAGCAAGAGCAGAGAGACAGTGGTCAAGAAGCAGTGAGTGTAATAAAGGTCCTGTCAGTCATTTGCTGGAAGTTCGACTTGCAGGTCATATGATCCACAAAACTGGACGTGAAGGATTATATTTGTTGTCTGGAGCAACAGAAAACCTTTTTCCAGGTAAATCTAGATGTTTATATTTACGTTACATCGTTTAGGAGACGCTCTTAGCCAGAGAGACTTACTGAAGGCCAACTGCAGGAAGAATCCCTCAGGACCATCTTGGGGTTAGGTGCCTTGCTCAGCAGCACATTGATAGCAGCTCAAACTCTCAAACTATAATGATAATAATAATAATAATAATTTTATTTATGGAGCACTTTTCAAGCAATAAGCATAAAGTGCTTTTCAAAGGAGAGAAAATTCAAAATAGAACAACATTAGGGACAATTGCAAGAGGTAAAATAATGAAACACAAACATACATATACACATATATGCATTTATCTACACAAGTTAAAGATAAAAACTCTCATGACCATAGAAATGTGTTCTATCAGCTGTTAGGAAAAGCCATTCTATAATTAAAGCTGCAAGCAGCGTTGGTCGGGACCTCGCACTCTGGCCCGTCGGGATCAGATCATTTTGCCTTTTAAAAATGAGGGATATTTCTTATAAGTGTGGTGTGCTTTTATTTTGAAAGTTTGATTGAAAGGTGTACTGTCAGGTGTGTAGAGACAATAAGTAACTGCAGCTGGACACAGAAAAATACTCATATATTTGAATGGAGAGTGTGAGCGAACCCACACCTTTTTGAACATTTACTGCTTCCACATAGTTTTAGATACAGACTTCATTTGAACTTTAAATGAGTCACGAGACTTTGACCTACAAATCTTGAATTTACATGTTTTTTCTATCTTTTATTGTTTTTGAGATATTAGAGTGTGAGTTTTAAAGTCTTTTCTTGCTCCTGTGATTTTATAATGAGTGTGTATTGTGGAATGTTTCACAGCACTGAGGGAGTGACATCACCAGGAGCAGTTGGAGAGGAGGATTTTAGAGTACGCTTCTTGTGAAATCTCCTCATAAATCCCATCACTTTGGCCAAATCTTACATTAAATCATATTTTAGTAGGAAATTTCGTTGCAATTCCATTGATACAGGTTTGAAAGTGGTCAGACTTATAGTTTAGACATCAGAAGCCTCTGATTGACACAATGTTCATGCCCATAGATTGCCTCCCCATTGGTTTACATTGTAAGGGGTGATGTGGCACTGCAACTTTCAGGGCTTATAAAATCCAAACCGTTCGAGTTATTACAAAGTTTTTAACAACTTTTTTTCAGCATAGTGTCATAAGTCATGTATTAAAGTTTGAAGCCGATACCATTAATACCCTCAGAGGAGATAGCATTTGTTCAAAATTGGAGCAAAGTCTTTCTTTGAAAGTCTTATTGCGGACTTCCTGTTGGATTTAGGTCAGGGGTGTCCGTGTATGATTTGTAGGTCTTGATGAGACAAATAATTGAGTTTTGGTTTGATCTCTCTACGACATTCCTACGGGCCGTGGCGGCCATTTTAGTTACATAGGTGGTGCTAGAGAGCACATTTTGGCACTTTAGGGGTTAATTTTTACATTTTATCAAATATTTCACCAGACCTGATGTGTGTGCCAAATTTGGTGAGTTTTTGAGAATGTTTAGGGGGTCAAATTTAGGGTTTAAGTGGCGTAATAATAAAGAAACAAACAAACAAACAAACACACGAAAAACAATAGGGCCCTCACCCTTAGGCGAAGACTACTGTTTTACAGTAGTCCTCTGCCTTTTGGGCTCGGTCCCTAAAAATATGTTTTAAGATGAGATTTAAAGGCAGTGACAGAGTCAGCTGATCTGATGCCGAGGAACCAGTACTGCAAAAGCTCAATGTTTGTTTTAAACCTGGACTCTGGAATAGTCAGAGACCCAGACTGGCAGACCTGAGGGGGCTGTATGGACAGTACAATGTGAGGAGCTCAGTTATAAACTCTGGTGCCAGATCATTCAGAGCCTTGTATGTGATTAATAGCACTTTAAAATGGATTCTAAGATACTGGAAGCCAGTGCAGTGAAGCCAAGATTGGTGTGATGTGAGAGAATACTCCAGTACTCAGTAATCAATAGCCAGTAGTCAATACTCCCACTGCTGAATTTTGAACAATAAGGAGCTGCTCCACAGTTCGACTGGTCAGGCAGGTAAACGAGGCATTACAGTAATCAAGGTGGGAGGATATAAGAGATGTATAATTCTTTCTGTATTACTGAAGGACAGAACTGATCTAATTCTGGAAATATTTCTCAGTTGATAAAAACACAACTGGACTAATTTCTTTACATGTTGCTCCAGGCTCAAGTTACTGTCCAGGATAACACTCAGAATTTTGTAGCTGACTTTATGTTGAGAGTGAGGAGGCAGAGGAGAGGCTGTGTTTGTTCTGAGACGTGTTCAGGGCCGATGATGAGAACTTCTGTCTTGTCAGAGTTAAATTTTAAGAAGTTCTGGGACATCCAGCTTTTTATGTCATGTAGACAAATATGTAATGAGGCTAATTTACTGGTGTCAGAAGGTTTAAATGACAGGTACAGCTGTGTATCATCTGCGTAGCTATGGAGGGAGATGTTGTGATGATGGATCATCTGTCCCAGGAGTAACATGTAAACAGAACAGGTCCCAAGAGTGATCCTTGTGGTATTCCATGTTTAGACTGAACAGTTTGTGAGATAAATTCCCCAACAGTAACAAAAATTTCCTGTTGGTACGAGAAAAACCAGTCCAGAGTGGTTCCAGTAATATCCGCCCACTGTTTTACTCTGTCCATAAGGACAGAATGGTCGATGGTATCAAATGCTGCACTGAGGTCAAGCAGTAGTAACACAGAACATGCACCAGAGTCTGCAGCCATCAGTAGATCTTTGTGACTCTAAGGAGGACAGTTTCTACATGTGAGTTTGAAACTGGCTGGTAGTTTTTAGGTCTGAGGGGTTTTAAACCTTGTTTTAAAAATATCTGGGACAACTCCAGAGGTCAGAGAGCTATTGATGATGGTCAGCAGTGTTGGGCTGATTGACTCTATTGCTTCTTTAATACCCTCCTCTGCCTACTGCTGATGTGTCTTCTACAGCCGACTGTGACAAAATTCTTACCTTCTTCATAGAAAAGACTGATCATATTGGGGTAAATATCACTCCTCCCACCTCTGTAGTCAACCTCCTTAGCCCTTCCATGGATGTGTTGGATTATTTTAGACCAATATATCTGCAGGCTCTTAGGAAAACTGTGTCACTTATGAGACTCTCATCAAGTCCCCTTGATATTATTCCAACAAAACTGCTTAAACAGGATTCAGGGTGGTGCTGTTTGGCTGAAATTAGCTGTGAGAAATACTGGTCCCTGGCTTCCCTTACCTTACAACTGTAAGAAGTTAGTAATTCTTTTAGTGATGAATAATGAACCTGCAAGTTATTGGACTTCCACCTGCGTTCAACTTTTCTACAGGTTCTTTTAAGGCTACAAATTTTTTCATTCATCCATGGAGCTGTTTTGACAGTGGACTTAAGTTTAGTTTTAAAAGGAGCAACCATGTCCAGGGTGGATAAGCATAATTAATTAAAGGCTGATAACTGGTCATTTGTGTTAGAAAGAATGGGCAAATTGTTACTAGCAGTGTTAAAAAATAATACGGCTAGTAAAAGTTTTGCCTGTAAGCTCAGAACGCTAACCACTACGCTACCACCACCCAAACAAGTGTATATGCTGTGAACCACAATGATGTTTTACTGCTGCAATTCACAAGCTTATATGCATGTTTTGACTATCAGATTCAGCTGAACTGAACCAAAGTTTAGCCTCATTGGGATTTGATCACACTCTTGTTGGGCCTCAAACCATGAGGTCACACAAAGAAGGCCTACATGTAACCTGTGAGGCCTGACCACGAGGTGCTTAATTCCTTTGTTTTCCCCGCGATAAAGGAATAGCGCCAAAAATGCTGCTTAGACAATGGGAGTCCATTGCAAACTCCATTTCCAAGGATGCTTTGCGATTTTCACACCTCAGCAGGGAGCAGTCAACATACAGTCTCATTGGCGGAGACGCTCCTGCACAGAAGAGCGTCCTGATGACGCAGCCGTGACATCACCGCCCCTTTAAAAACTGAACGGGCCCTGAAGCACACGCCTTTCCCATGTCACTGAGCTAGGGGTAACTCCTGTTCCTCTGTGAGTCAGCTGACTAAAGGGGGTACCCCACACACGTGTTTTCCCCTCATCGAAGACTCCCCTCGCCGGACGAGACGAGACTTCACCCGTGTTCACCCGAACACATTCCCAGATCCGAGAGAGACCGCTGCTGCAACCAGCGTCCTCAATTTCCTCGAGACGGAAGAAACGCTTCTTCACGGAGTCAACTCTGCTGTTCTCTCCGCCACGCCGCCGAGAGCCAGCTTCCGTGTTTTTCGCTGACCATGCGAGAACGGCCACCGTCTGCATCCGAGCCCAGGACAAAGCTGGACATAACGACGGATTACACACAAACCCAGCTCGCTTTCTGAAGCGACTCAAGTAAGAGGCATAAGTCTGGGCAGAGGCAGTGTTAATTGTGTGTTCTTATCAGCATCAGTTGCTGTTGTTTAGCATTTAGCTTTTAGCTTTATTGCTATTGTTTTGTTGTGCTGTTGACGGACTGCTGAGTCCATTTTTCTGTGTTTACTCTTAGGAGTATTTTAAGTTTGCTGCCTGTTTAGTTGTGTTCACCACGCTAGACTGTTTTGTGTTTGTCCCGCTCGGGACTACTGCTGTGTTTGTGCCATCGTGAGTCAGGAAGTAAGTTGCTTTGTCGGTCAGAAACCAGACAACGTGCGTTACAGACTGCCGTCCGTACGCACACTGTCTGTGGACAAAGGAACCGCTTCTCTTCCTCTCACGATCGCTTTCTTCCCTTCTTCTCTCTCTCTTCTGACTAACACATACACGCGCGCACACACACACATACACGCACCGACATCTTTTGCACATCTGATGGTCAGATAACCAAGACACCGCCACATTTCTGCCATCCGGTTCTCGCGTGAAGTGACTTCCTCCCATAGTCACGTCCGCGTCGCAGACCGACGACATCATCACGTCAGGCCCGTCACCATCTTGTCACACGCACGCTCACACACACACACACACACACACACACACACACACACACACACGCACACACACACACACACACACATGCATTCCCCTGCATGTGTCCAACCCTGTACATAGCTGTTTGTGTTTGTTTGGTAGGATTAGATTTTAGAATAGTCGTTTATTGAATGAAGCATTTGTTAACTTTGTTTACTTTCAAACATCTGATGCATGCAGGGCTGAGAGGTCAGTCTCACAACATCCTACTAGAGATGAACTGCAGGTTAATGTGCTCGTAACAGGAAGGGAACAAGAACTGAAACACATTGCTTGAGCTGTTTCTCACAGTATCAGCAAAATGGCAGCCATACCAGTGATAATATAGAAACTGTGTGGTGTACATGACAGAGAGTGAGTTGTGGTTGGAGGAGGAACTCCATCATTTAGAGAAGTGAGTGAGTTTGTCGGTGAAGGAGGAAGAGAAGCAGCATTAAACCATCAGAGCTTCAACATGAAAGTCCGACACAGTCTGATCTGCTTCTTCCTCCTCAGTGAGTTCACTCGTTCTGTATTTCTCTCTTTCTTTAACAAATCAGTTTATTTCTTTATTTACAGTCAGTCTGAACCTTCTTCACTGTTATCTGTCAGTGTTTTCTATGGTTTCTATGGTTTCTGTGGTTTCTGGATTCTGAAACGACCTGTTTTTCAAAAAGAAGAAGAAATCTGTGAGTCACATCCACAGTAAATCCACCGTCATCCTGAAACCAACAAAGTGTGAAAACAACGTATTTCTGAGCATCTGGTTCCTGGATCATCAGTTAACCCTGTTAGACCAGAAACAGCTTTATAAACTTTATAAACCTAAAAATCATTTTTCAAACTACAATATTTTAGAAAATGCAAACTTTTTAATATCTTTCTCATTTCACCTGCCGTCACAGAATATTTGAGATAATATTTGTTTTACCTGATTTCAGCAAAGCAGTTTAAAGATCAAAGTGTGATTTTAATGCCTGTTTCAGTGAGGAGAGAGTAGGAGCTGATCACTAACCACAGCTGCACATAGAAAAGCAACTGCAGCAACTGGAACAGCTGAGAGTCTCACA
The DNA here is from genome assembly GCF_910596095.1 of Thunnus maccoyii. Taxonomy (NCBI): domain Eukaryota; kingdom Metazoa; phylum Chordata; class Actinopteri; order Scombriformes; family Scombridae; genus Thunnus; species Thunnus maccoyii. Next base: position 35,377,376 of record NC_056536.1, read on the forward strand.
AATACAGTAAACGCTGTATAAGTTTAACTGACTGTAGATCAGTTCAGTCAGCTGTCTGTTCTGTTCAATAGGAACAAACAGTGAAGACATGAACATGTTGAAATCTACAGACACACATGAGCTGCTGGTCTGTGGCTGAAGTCTGGACTTCAGAAATAATCTCATTCTTTGCACCAGAGTCTGTGTGAAGGTTTTCAGTTGGTTTCATTCTTGTTGACACGTTTATTTCTACAGCAACTCAAAGTTCTTTATAATAAAAGACAAAATGTAAAGGAAACATTGTCAAAAGGCACATTTATGGAGTTAAATAAATGTATAAATAAGAATAATACTATTAATAAATAAATGTTTAGTGTGAGATGATTAAAAAACTAAATTGAATTGAATAAAAGGCAACAAACAGAAAAGTCTTCAATCTTGATGTAAAAGAACTGAGATCTGCAGCAGAACTTGAGTTCAGATATGTGGAGCATAAAACCTGAAACTGCTTCTCCAGGTTTAGTTTGGACTCTGAGGACAGAAAGCAGACCTGATCCAGACCACCTGAGAGTCTGGATGCTTCATAACGCAGCAGCAGATCACAGATGTATTTTAATGAGTTCATTACAGCATATATAGATAGAAACTTTATTGATCCTGACGGAAACATCTACATTTGCAAAGTAGTTTTCTTTCTTCTTTTGGGAGCATCAAAGTGAAACTGAGTCAAATCAAGTTATGAGCAGAATGTGAGACTGGTTGAACTGGGCAGCTCCCAGTGTGACTCTGTGGTTCTGTAAACATGTGAAGCAGGAAATATTGTGATCAGACTGCAGCATCTTACAGGAAATACAGACAGTAACTGTTGATTGTTCTTCTTTCCAACAGGCCTCATCAATGCAGAAATCCCTGTTCATGAAGGAACTGAAGGAGGAAACATCACAGTCATCTGCGACTTCAACGTCGAGATCCCTGGATACAAAATGTTCTGTAAAGAAAAATGTGAAGAAGGAAACGTTCTCATTGAAACAACTGATGTCAGAGCTCAGAGTGGCAGATACAGCCTTGAATATATGGATTTTCTATCTTATAAAATTCTGTATGTGAGCATCTCACAGCTGACCAAGTCTGACTCAGGACGGTACAGATGTGGTTTGGGCAGAACTGGGTTACCTGATGGATTTGAAGAGTTTGAGATCAGAGTCTCAGATGGTGAGTTTCTAAGTTATGAAAATATTCTTACTGAAGAAAACTGTAACTGTTTACTGACCACTGATGATGTTTCACATAACCTCAATATTCAATATTTGGTCTAAAACATGATATTTTCATCATTTTGTACGTTGATAATTGCTCCTTTAAAACCTAATAAACTCAGTGACTCAAGCAAAGATGCACTACAGTGTAAAACAGTATTAATGAACCAATCACCTTGTTTACTTCTGCATTCTTATCTGCATTATTATTATTATGATTAAAATGTTGTTGGGCCGTGGCTACAAGTTTGGCTATCAGCAATAATTAATGATTATCAAAGATAATTGTTAATTAGTAAAATCAATAAAATTATTAATAAGAATTAATAATAATGGGGCACCACCCTGGACTCAGGGAAAAAGATAGCCAATTCAGTCTCAAAGTGTACTAATCTATGAATTTGGGACTTTGATTAATAATTAATTTAATAACTATAAACAAAATCACCATATCTATAGCTAGTTATGGTTGAAGGATTTGGAGTTCTTTACAGAGCAGAGGTTGGCAAAACTCATTCTTGTGCAACATTAAAACAGACAACAGGTATATCCAAAAGCATTTATTTAACAAAAGGGTAAAAGCAACACACAATACTAATCTAGCTAAGTGTACCTATATACAAGTGTGAGTGTGTGTGTGTGTGTGTGTGTGTGTGTGTGTGTGTGTGTGTGTGTGTGTGTAGGGAAGACAATAGCAAGATGGCTGCAGTCACCTGGTGACTGAGCACATGGCATGCCGACTTTGGCTGATAAAGGGAACTGCAGAGATAAAAGGCCAGACCATGTGGTGTCTTGAACCACATGCGCTGCCTGAACCAAAGTTTGCCAAACTAGGTTTTAACCTCTTAACTGTGTGGTTCTCTATTCAAGGCCAATTGGTGTATGCTAAAGGTGCCAGGTTAAGATGAGGTTAGTTGCATGCAAGGCCTAGTTACTGGATGTAACATGTGTTAAGCATGCTAACATTAACCTAGCAGTGTGGCTATGCAGTAACCTGACTATAAGCAACAAGGACAGTTCAATGTATAACCTTAACCAAATCAATACACGTACAGTACATTGTTTGAGATAAACATTCTTGCTTAGCCGTACTATGTTTCACTGTGTTGCTAGGCTATGCCCAGTTGTTACCAGTCCATGAAGGAAGAGATGCTTTGTGGTGTCCTGCTTTGTAGCCGGTGAATCCGTGGGTGAGTCAGGCTGAGAAGGCTTTGGCTCTGAAGCTGAAAGATGCAGGCGTTGCTGGGGAGACAGCACTCCAGTCGTGCAGAGGGCCCAGGTCACTCCTTTGTGTAGAGTTAGCGGCAAGCTAACTCCATTTCGCGGCTCCTGTACATGTTAAACTGGCCAGCAGACTTGTGTGTTAGCTGCTGGCACAAGGAAACTTAGTTTCTGAGTCTTAGGCAGGCTCTCGCGTCTTCTGCCGTAAAGAAGTGTGTGTGTCTGCTGTGAGCAGGCCACACAAGAGAGCAGAGAGCTGCTCCAGCAGCTGCTGGAGGTGTGAAAGACCAAGAAGCTGCTCCTGCAGCTGAAGGAGAAAGAGAGCAAGGAGCTGCTCCTGCTGCAGCTCGTGGAGAAGATAAGAGAAGAATCTCTAGTTTTGATAACCTGGATCCATGGGTGGAGCTTCACACTTTGGGTGCGAACCCCCAGGGCTCAGGTTTCTTGGAGTCTTGAAACATGTGGTAAACTGTGGTCCACATGTAGTCCCAACATCCCCCCTTTGGTCCTAGACTTGCACCTGATGTGTGATCCTGGGAGCACAAACATACATGTACTGTATGGTCCACAGTTGAAAGAGTTCATTTGTCAGTTCATTCAAGTTTGTAACATCTGGGCAGTGGTTAACACTATCTATCTTGGCTATGCAAGAACAGTCAGAGTTTCAAAACAAAAGCATGATAGACAACAACAAAGGCATAGTCCTAAATAACATAACCTGGGTTTCTCATTACTCTTTGGGTTAGTGAGAACAAGAATGTTAGTGGTGTAACTTTGTTAAGGTGAGATGCAGAGAGAGTGGCACCTAAAATGATAAAGCCATTTCTGGAGTGTCCAAGAGTGTTCGTTGTTTCACTCATTGGATCTGATGACAATACTGACTACTCAATGTAGTACTCAGTCTGATCTTGGCAGACTTTACAATTTTGTCCTTCAGGCAAGTGTAGCTGCAGAAGGATGTCATCATATTTCCAAAAATCCCAAAGTCCTAATGGCTGTATCGTTGTTTGTTTGGCACTATGTTAATGTCCTAAACTTGTGGTGGGTGAGGACATGTGTATGACTACTTCTGAAAGTACCTAATCAAATGTCCTGAGCTAGTGTTTTGCAAAGTGATCCTATTGACAAAATACTACCAAAGAGTTGATCCAATTGTACTTGCAAAGTAGGACAGTTGTGTCTGAGCTGAATCAGAATTTAGGCTTTCCTCAACTAATAGCAGGCTGTCTGGCTATTACTGAGTTTAGAATAACTGAGGTTGCTACTGTTGCTAACAAACCCAAGTGTATCTATGTAACTGCAGGAAAAGTAAGGCACTGGTATCTGTCTTACTGTCAGTACAGGGGTGGACTGTGTTGCTGTCTAGAATTGTGAGACGCGAGCTCTAGAGCTCTTGTGCCTTAAGTTTCTAACTTGTGGCTCAGGGTTGTAACGCTCCGTGTAGCCAGAGGGAGAGAGACATTCAGAGGCACTGTCACTGTCTGATAGATGGTGACCATGTACTGAACTGTGGTCAGAGATGCTGTGGTCATCATCTGATCTGTCCATTGTCTGGTCACACTTCTGGGCCAGAATCTCTGCGTATGGCCTTCTAAAGCTTCTACTCTGTGAATGCCTGTCTCGACGCAGTTGGTGGACATGGCGCTTACGCTCAGTGTCCCTATGCTGTCTTTTGTCACCCCCCTTTGGACTGTTATGAGGGTGATCTTTTGAGGCAGCAGACCTGTATGACGCTTCAGTGTTTGAGCTGGCAGGCTCAATTGTTTTCCCTCCTGCTTTGGAATTGACAGCAGTTTCCCAAGCCACCTGTGTCATCTTTCTTATCTCACGCAGTGAGGGGTTACCTTGGTGCGTCATAAGTACAACATGAGTGCGTATGCATGGATGAAGGTTCTGCAAGAATATGGACTTGAAGGTGGGGTTTTCTTCTAAGCCTGGTGCATTCTTGCCCTGGAAGTAAGCATGCCTCAAACGTTGGTAATAATCCCTGGGATGCTCACGACGGGAATGTTTAACTTGGAGGGCTGCAACCATTGATGTGGTCTCATCAGCAGTAAAAGAGAATTCTTCTACTAGTGCTTGACGGAGCTCTTGGTAGTCATTTCTGACTCTGGAAGGTTGTGATTGTATAAACTTGTGTACAGCTTTAGAGCTGGTTTTCCACACAAGTTTAACTTTCTCACTTTGGGTTGCATGGGGCAGGTCAACTAGATTGTATTCTAGTTCTCTAAAGTAATCCTCAATGTGGTGATTACAGCTGTCTGGGTCAAAATGATCAATGTCCTTAGCTATAAGCTCAAGCACTTTAAGGCAGGGACACTGTGAAGTCATTTCTGGTGAAGATAAGACTAAACTAGCACTATCATGGACATGTGCATCACGTACTACAGTTCTCTCTGGTTGAAGGGCAGGGGCTGAACAACTGTTATCACTTTCCTGATAGTGCTGAGGAGAGGCTGAACAGTTCTGGGATGTTCTAGTCCCCCCTTCGGAAGGATGAGCACGGATGAATGTGTCATGTATCGGTGGCTGAGAAAAACACTGGGCAGAATATCTTCTAGAGGATAAACTACATGTCTCTTCAGTGTCTGTTTCAGAGAGATGGGAAGTCAGGTAGCTGTTAGCTCTGTCTCTCAGTGGAGGTTGAGAAGCTGACTTCATTCCAAAGAACTTAGGGTCAGTTGGTAATTGTTCCAATCTTCTGAGTGGAGAGGGAGTTAACCTTTCATTATGGGAGGAGTGTGAATCGGAATAACCGGAATCACATTGGCTGAATGACTGTAGTGGGGCAGGACATTCTGACCTAAGCCTTAACAATTCCTCCTTGTGTGAGCAGAGATTTAACTCTGCTGAGTACAGATCTTCTAAATAGCGCATGGCTTTCTTATTGGCCATCAGAACCTCATGGAGGAGGCAAGCATTTTGTGCTCTAAGGAAATCTACCTCCTTTTCTAGGACTGCTTTGCTCTGACAGGCAAGGCTGGTTTGCCTGTGGAAGTTCAGAAGCAAGCATAACAACGGATCTTTGGATGAGGTCTGTGCATCATTCCTGTCCTTGAGTAGTGAGTCTATCTCTTTCCTGCACACTGCTGATGAATTCTGGGTAGCCAGGTTCTAGGCTCTGTGCTAGGGAAGAAATAAACTGTTCTACACAGGGGTTCTCCATTGTTGTATCCGGAACGGAGGATTAGATTAACAGTTGACTAGTACAACAAAACAATGTGGTTGGCTATGGTGTTGCGTGGAAGACACTTTGTAGTGTAGTTTGGGCAGTACACTAGCCTGACCAAACAATGTTGTGGCTTACACTATGGGGAGTAGCTTCCTGTGGAGGAGGGGTAGCTACGACACCGTCTAGTGGCTCTAGTGGGCACAACAGATTTCAACATGCACTAACTGAGATGCAGGGCAGTAACAGTCAGAGGACTGTTTCTTAAAGTTGACTCAGGCTGGAAAGCATGGCAGTAACAGCTAGAGGATAACTTCTAAGTTTCACAGGGCTGGTAGCACACTGTGGCTCTATCTCACAGCCTCTATTTCTTACTCAGACTGGAATGCATGGCAGTAACAGCCAGGTACAAGCTCTCTATGTGTCACAGGGCCGGTGGCACACTGCGGTTTAATTAACAAAGGGAGCACTTGAATTAACAACTAATTCTGACAGCTTGACTGGATGGCATTGAATGTGTACTATTCGAATGCTGAACCAAAATTCTTACACTTCCTACAGAGTAGGTTCAACCTGAGTGGCTAGCAGCAACAGCAATCTCTTAGTTTAACACTACGAGGGCTTAAAGTGGTAGTTATCAACAACTCAAGATTTGGGTTACCAATTGCTTTAGCTAAAATTGATTTGAAAAAAATCAATTCTCCCAACACTTCACTTGTTTGTAAGTACAGCTAGATATCTTCTCCTGTGGCAGACTGGTCATGTTATATATAAAGGCTTTTGGACAGTCTAAAGGTTTTAGATTCCAGAATTTTGGTACTGGCCAAAATTATGCTGAAATTAATATTTCACAATTATGAATAATTGCCAACAATAGTCTGCCTCACACGGGGCACCATTTTGTTGGGCCGTGGCTACGAGTTTGGTTATCAGCAATAATTAATGATTATCAAAGATAAATATTAATTATTAAAATCAATAAAATTATTAATAAGAATTAATAATAACGGGGTACCACCCTGGACTCAGGGAAAAAGATACATTACATTACAACATTAAAACAGACAACAGGTATATCCAAAAGCATTTATTTAACAAAAGAGTAAAAGCAACACACAATACTAATCTAGCTAAGTGTACCTATATAAAAGTGTGAGTGAGTGTGTGTGTGTGTGTGTGTGTGTGTGTGTGTGTGTGTGTGTAGGGAAGACAATAGCAAGATGGCTGCAGTCACCTGGTGACTGAGCACATGGCATGCCGACTTTGGCTGATAAAGGGAACTGCAGAGATAAAAGGCCAGACCATGTGGTGTCTTGAACCACATGCGCTGCCTGAACCAAAGTTTGCCAAACTAGGTTTTAACCTCTTAACTGTGAGGTTCTCTATTCAAGGCCAATTGGTGTATGCTAAAGGTGCCAGGTTAAAATGAGGTTAGTTGCATGCAAGGCCTAGTTAGGATGTAACATGTGTTAAGCATGCTAACATTAACCTAGCGGTGTGGCTATGCAGTAACCTGACTATAAGCAACAAGGACATCACAACAACAGTTCAATGTATAACCTTAACCAAATCAATACACGTACAGTACATTGTTTGAGTTAAACATTCTTGCTTAGCAGTACTATGCTTCACTGTGTTGCTAGGCTATGCCCAGTTGTTACCAGTCCATGAAGTAAGAGATGCTTTGTGGTGTCCTGCTTTGTAGCCGGTGAATCCGTGGGTGAGTCAGGCTGAGAAGGCTTTGGCTCTGAAGCTGAAAGATGCAGGCGTTGCTGGGGAGACAGCACTCCAGTCGTGCAGAGGGCCCAGGTCACTCCTTTGTGTAGAGTTAGCGGCAAGCTAACTCCATTTCGCGGCTCCTGTACATGTTAAACCAACCAGCAGACTTGTGTGTTAGCTGCTGGCACAAGGAAACTTAGTTTCTGAGTCTTAGGCAGGCTCTTGCGTCTTCTGCCGTAAAGAAGTGTGTGTGTCTGCTGTGAGCAGGCCACACAAGAGAGCAGAGAGCTGCTCCAGTAGCTGCTGGAGGTGTGAAAGACCAAGCAGCTGCTCCTGCAGCTGAAGGAGAAAGAGAGCAAGGAGCTGCTCCTGCTGCAGCTCGTGGAGAAAAGAGAAAGATAAGAGTGCGAACCCCCAGGGCTCAGGTTTCTTGGAGTCTTGAAACATGTGGTAAACTGTGGTCCACATGTAGTCCCAACAATGTTTTGTTTTAGTTTTCTCAAACAAGATTTCTGTGTATCAGTATCTGATGTTTTATTGTTCACAGCTCCTACCACTTCAGTTCCATCAGCCTCCGCTCCACCAGGAAGCTTCATACCTTCATCATCCTCCCCTGAAACCACAGAGCAGTCTGACCAGCAGCAGACTGACAGACTAACAGCACCACCTTCACCACCTGCACCACCTTCACCACCTGCGCCACCTTCACCACCTGCGCCACCTTCACCACCTGCACCACCTGCACCACCTGCATCACCTGCACCACTTGCACGTTCAGGTACATCTACATGTTCAAAGGTTATTTCTATTTCTAATGGCGACTCTCAGTCACAGCTGAGTGAGAACTTGGAGTTCATACAAAGCTAAAAGCCTCACTGGATGATGATCATTTGTATCATCTTTTCAGTTTTCCAGAAAGACAGAAGAAATAAACCCTTTAAGAACAAGAACTTTGAAGGGTGAAATCTGATCAAACAGAAGCCAGAAGTGAGCAGGACGTGAGTTTTCTATATGAAGAGTGTAGGAGACCATTGAACTACAGGATCTGATGCAAGATGACAGAGTGAAATATGAAACCCATGTAGATTGTTATATAATGATAATAATGTATTCATATATATGTATAAAGTTATAAATAATATTAATACTGGCTGAAGTTATGATGATCTTACAGCATCACATTAATCTAAAGCATCAATACCACAAAACTCAACATCACTAAGTAAAGAAGCTGCTATTTATTTCACTTCCTCTCTCTCTGTTCATTCAAACTGAACAGTATTCAGCACCACACATCTTCATTTTGAAACTCCAACAGTGTTGTGTAAGGTCAGACAAAGTGCTTTGTATATTTATGTACTAACACATTTAGTTTACCAGATGTGGTTAAAAGCTGGTTTCCGCCTGTCCTCCCTGCAGGGGGGAGCACCAGCGAGGCAGAAGGAGTCAAAGTGAAAGATAACAGTCAGTTGTGGTCAATTCAAACACTTTGAAAGCAGAAACAGTAAAACATCAGTATATCAGCAACACTGTTCCCCAACTAGAGAGTAATCAGTATGATACTAATGCTGGACAACATATTTATTAGAATTTATGATGAAACCAGCCCGACTGTTGTCCGGCTGGTTTCCTGTCTGCAGAACATGACGGTGTTTTTACTGGACTCACTGTGGTCCTCAATCTACTCTGCAGCTCTTTTCACTTAGAATAGATTTTACATGCTTTTACTGGAAATGTCTATTTTATATTATTTATGATTTTGTGATTTATGTGTAAATTTTTGGTTGTAATGCGCCACAACACCGAGGCACTGATACTGATTCTGATACCTTAAATACTGAATCAGAAAAACTATTAAATTGTTGACCAGAACTATGTTGGAGAGCTTTTATGATGTCAGATAAAACCTTTATTTCATAACTAAACTGTTCATATAATGTTTTGGTGGCCTGTGTATGATGCTTGTATTGTGTTATAAGATATTCATATGCAGGTACAGTATGTTCTTATGTGTCTTTATTTTATGTTTAACTATGTTTTTGTGTAAATTCCATGTATGCATGTGTATATTTACAGTATGTACAAATATGTTTTTGTTTTGTTACAAACTTGGCTCCGGCTTGTAACAAAGGAGAGAGTCCACACTGAATAACGGTGCAAAAATGATATTTATTTAACTAAACATAACTCTTTCTCATATAATTCTTAAATATGGGAATGTTTGTATCAGTGGTGTAAGGTGGGTGTATGGATGCATGAAATGTTGAGTGCAAAAGTAAAGAAAACAACTTAGTCTAATGTGTAAGCCATGCGGACGGAGGTACTGCTGTTCAGCAGAAAAAGAGAGAGAGAAACACCTTTTATATCCTTTGGGCCACTCCCTCCTCAGGTGCATCCAATCCGACAGACCAACAAAAGTAACTGGAGAGAACTAGTGGTAAATAAAGAAAGAGGGAAAGAGAGAAAGAAAGCAGAAGAGAGGGAGAGAACAAGAGAGGGCTGTCACAGTTATATATATATATATATATATATATGTATATATACACACACACTGTATACTGTATGCAGTGCATTAATGCATATGTAACACATTATTTGGTCATTTGATTATAATGATTTGCACATTTGACTGGTAACTGTACAGTTATCCAGGAGTTACAACTATTTTGACAGCATTTCATGAGTCGTTTGGGCTCCACATATACAACTACTGCTCAGAATGACACTACGTCATTTTGCAACCCAGAAATTATGTTCATATGGGACTAAACTGTTTCCCAGTGACGTTGTGTTATCAAACGTAATCTAATGTTTCTAACAAAATGTATCTGCTGTGTCAGTTTAGTCGTATATGAACGTAATTTCTAGGAGACAGAGTTGCATATTGAATCCAGAAACGTTCATGTGAAACAAACTTATTCTACCACTCAACCTGTCACAGGTGTGCTGCTGTATGTGCGCGTGGTTCTGACCATCATAGTTGTCCTGGTTTCACTGGGTTTGCTGATATTCTGCAGGAGGACCAATAATAATAAAGGTAAGACAACAGGAAACACATGACACCGTTTACAGTCACACTGTAGTCTTTAAACAGGACGATGGTTTCTTCTTGTGAGGAAAACATAATTTTAGCTGATTTTAGTAAGACCATGGATCATGCTGTCTAACAGAAAAAACAAACAACAAACAAAATTTAAAACAACCAACATGATCTTTTAAAAGACTTTAAACAACCAACGTGATGCTTTAAAAGACTTTAAACAACCAGAGGTTCCATCTCTGTCAAATGAATCTAACGGCTGCTGCAGCAGTTCTGAGGAACTTGTTTTCTCTGTTTGCATCCTGTCACAGAGCTGGAATAAGTGTTTTCCTCTTTATTTCCTGAACGTTAGCTTTAGTTATGGCAAATATTCCAAAGGCAAGCTCCTCTAACTCAGCTATTCCCAAAACTTTAGCCTTTGTTCCACAGACGTTTACAGGAAATGAAACCTGTTGTGGTGTCAGGACCTCGGTGGTGAGATTACAGCTGGTGGTGTATGAGGCAGAGATCACGACCTCTGTCTCTGTTCATATATGGTCTCTGGTGCTGGATGTGAATGTCGTGCAGAGACTCCTGCTGTGACTGCTTTTCAGTCTGGTGCAGAGTAATAAATCATCTGAACAGCTTTGAACATCAGTTTTGGCTTCTGCTGACAGTTTTGGACTAAAACTAGAAATGAAACTACATGTTTAGTTCTTCTCTCTCTGACTGAGACGGATGTTTGTTCTTTCAGATGCTTCTGCAGATACAGAGTTGACGCCTGTCACAGAGGTGAGTTTGAGGTCAATTTGTGAAATCTGAGCATCATTATCTGATATTAATGCAAACCAAGCGCCTCCTCTCCTCCTGCAGGCCAACCGAGTGAACGAGGAGATCAGAGAGGACAGACGGAGCAGATCTCCTCCTGAAGCGTCTTCAGCTAACATCTACGCCAACTTCACCAAACCAACTGAAACCACCAGCGACCACAGCTTGACCACTGCAGCCAGTTCTCAGCACGAAGTAAGAAACAACTGTGGCAGCATTTTATCTTTGGGCTCAAAAAACAGAAGCTTTAGACTGAATACTTTACCTGCTCTATGTGAAAAGTGCCTTGAGATGACTTCTGTTGTGATATGGCGCTATATAAATAAAGATTGATTGATTGATTGATTTAAAAAACTCAACATGGTAATAGTTTGATTTTCACACATTTCACAAAGAGACGTATAAGTTATATCTCAGATTTAAAGAGAATCACAGGTTTTAATTAGAAGTTACTCAGATAAATCAGTACAGGTGGAAAACAACCTCCGGTTACACCTGTCAGCATGTCAAAATCAATAAATCAATCAATCAATTTTTATTTATATAGCGCTATATCACAACAAAAGTCATCTCAAGGCACTTTTCACATAGAGCAGGTCAAGACCGTACTCTTTAATTTACAGAGACCCAACAATTCCCCCATGAGCAGCACTTGGCGACAGCGGTAAGGAAAAACTCCCCTTTAACGGGTAGAAACCTCAAGCAGACCCCGGCTCTTGGTGGGCGGCCATCTGCTTTGACCGGTTGGGTTGAGAGAGAGAAAGAGGGAAGGGGGGGGGGGACAGAATAACAACAATCATAACAACAACAACAAGCATAAGCATCAATAGCCAGGGAAGGATGCCATCAGGACTGTGAAGGACCGCGAAGGCTCGGTCCAGAACCCAGGGGTTCCTGTGAGATGAGAAAGCACAAAAAACTCCGGGGAAGAAGCAAAGTTAGTGACATGCATTGATGTTACATGAATGCATACAGATGGAGAGGAGGAGGAGGAGAGAGGAGCTCAGTGCATCATGGGAAGTCCCCCAGCAGTCTAGGCCTATAGCAGCATAACTAAGGGCTGATCCAAGGCGAGCCTGGTCGGCCCTAACTATAAGCTTTATCAAAAAGGAAAGTTTTAAGCCTACTCTTAAACATAGAGAGGGTGTCTGCACCCCGGACCCAATCTGGAAGATGGTTCCACAGGAGAGGAGCCTGATAGCTGAAGGCTCTGCCTCCCATTCTACTTTTAAAGACTGTAGGAACCACCAGTAAGCTGCATACTGGGAGCGCAGTGTTCTAGTGGGATAATACGGTATTATGAGCTCTTCAAGATATGATGGTGTCTGACCATTAAGGGCTTTGTAAGTTAGGAGAAGGATTTTAAATTCTATTCTAGATTTTACAGGAAGCCAATGTAGTGAAGCTAAAACGGGAGAAATGTGATCTCTTTTTCTAGTTTTAGTCAGAACACATGCAGCTGCATTCTGGACCAGCTGGAGAGTCTTTAGAGACTTGTTAGGGCAGCCTGATAATAAGGAATTGCAATAATCCAGCCAAGAAGTAACAAATGCGTGGACTAGCTTTTCTGCATCTTTTAGGGACAGGATGTGCCTGATTTTTGTGATATTACGTAAGTGAAAAAAGGCAGTCCTTGAGATGTGATTTATGTGGGAGTTAAAGGACATATCCTGATCAAAGATAACTCCCAGATTCCTTACGGTGGTGCTGGAGGCCAGGGTAATGCCATCCAGAGTAGCTTTATCATTAGATAATGTGTTTCTAAGGTGTTTAGGGCCAAGCACAATAACTTCAGTTTTATCTGAGTTTAGTAGCAGAAAATTGCAGGTCATCCAGGTCTTTATGTCGTTAAGGCATGTTTGGAGTTTGTTTAACTGATTGGGTTCATCAGGCTTCACTGATAAATATAATTGGGTGTCATCTGCATAACACTGAACATTTATGGAGCGTTTCCTAATAATATTACCTAAAGGAAGCATATACAAGGTGAATAGAATTGGTCCAAGTACAGAACCTTGTGGAACTCCGTGTCTAACTTTTGCCTTCACGGAGGATTCATCATTAACATGTACAAACTGAAATCGGTCTGATAAATAGGACTTAAACCAGCTTAATGCAGTTCCTTTAATGCCAATTAAATGTTCCAGTTGGCTTAAACACCTTAGAAAGGTCACATGGCCTTAGTGAACTCACAATTAGCAAGATTGTGCTCTTTTACAGAGTTGGTCTGTATTATGCATCATTATATAATGAGTTACTCTCTATGCCAAAAATTATTTAACCAAAAGTGTTTCCCTTAATAGTGTGTTTAATGAAAAACGTATATAATCAAACAGTTTCTGTTCACAGAGAGAAGTAAGTTACCTGCTGCAGGAACTGTACCAGATTGTGATCAATTCTCAGTAACAAGCCACAAGCGTCCGTTATTTAGAGGAGGAAGTCTTCAGACTGTGTTGAAACTTACATGTGAAATGGAGCATGTGATGACATCATTGATAAAATACTTTTTCCCACGATGAGAGCAAGTCACAGGACACGAGGGGTCACTGAATGAGTATTAAATGATGTGAATCATATGCTATGACTTAAGTCACCAGATCTCAACCCAACTGAACACCTACGAGAGATTAAGGACTGATGTTTTTTTGAAGAATGATGCTCATCCCTCCAGTAGAGTTCAGAGACTGTAGAATCAATGCCAAAGCTGATGAACATGCAGCCACATTTTGGCTTTTGTAATAACTGGCAGAATTGTGCAAAACACACGTCCACATTTATAATTCAATTTACTGTGATTTTCCTGGTAAACAAATCTTTTATCCATGGTGGACATATACTGTACATTACTTCTGTAGTTCCATGTTGGATCAGTTAGCAGGGCAGATATTCTGCCTACGAGTAGTTCTGATAGGACAGACACAGAACAACTCTCTGGAGACTGAAAACATGATGCTGTTAGTAGTCTTTGGAGCCATTTCTAAACAAACTAACGTGACCAAACTCTTCATGATGAAGGAACATGTCACCCAAATATAGAAAATCAGCAGAATGATCCTTTAAGTATCTTATTATGTCAATTATCTATGTTGTGCAAGTTTCAAGGCTCTGTGAGTTGATTTTAATAGCGCACTAAAATGATCTAAAACCAAATGACCCTTGACAGGACTGAACAACTCATTTAAAACTGACAGCAACACTTTCATTAAAATGGCTGCAGGTAATGTAAGTAATGTAGGCACATAGGATTTACTGGCCTGACTGTAAAACCATCAGAGTGGTCCTTTAAGGCTCAGATGATCTCAGTCCCAGCAAACTGAATTTAACAGAGCAACGTTTTGACCTAACAGGGATCTTTATGTAGACACAAACACATGTGATCAGCATGGCTGAGAGTCAACCTGCTCTCACTGGACCAATCAGAGCACAGCTGAATTACGCTGTCTGATGCTGTCAACTAGGAGACGAAACACGCCTCTATGGAAAAGGCGTGTTTTGGCCTAGTTTTGCTACCATGAACTCCTGAATAAGTCACCTGTTACCCCACAAAGTAATGTAGTTAGCTGATGATGCTAACTCTGGTCTCAAAAGTACTCAGGTTCTGTTAGCAGTAAACTAGTCAGTTGGACAAACACACGTTCAGTCCCTTCCTGATACTTTTGCTCTTGTGGTTTTGGAAAGACAATAAAAAAGTTACAAACCCTTCAAACTCTGTGGACTCTGAATGTCACTCTAATAGTTCCTCATGCAAACTGCTTTGGCATGTGAAGGAATCCAAAGCGTCTCAGACCTTTTTAATGCTTAGTTACAGCTGCTAATCCCTGACTACACAATCACTGTTTGGGAGATGATGGGTTTATTATAACAGATTACCTGGTGGGCTGTTTCAGGTGTGATGTCATTCTTGTCACCTTGCTGAAGTTGTTGATTTTATTTTCAGTTCTCTGTCGTCTAGAAGAAGTCGGGTCCAGTCTCCACATGTGAAGAATCCACCTGCAGGATCAGCAGGGATTAGGAGCAAACAGCTCTAGTGGTGCCATCTAGTGTTGAGGCTGCAGATTGCAACCAATTTAATAGAAGTAAAATTCCCAATCCTGTTTTTCCATTGATGATGTGATTCTGTGTCAATTTGGATGAGAATGTTGTGCATTTTTGCTTCTTTTTTTTTCTTTTATTAACTATTTTATTTCCCTTTGTGTTTATTCATACATGTACACACATATATACATATATAAGTAAAATTGTGACAGCCACAAAAGTAAATACACTTAAATGTTTAAAGCAATCTTACATAAGTCATTAGTTTGTGCTCTAAAAAAATAACGTTCTTGTATGAAAGAATCCTCTGTTGAACTCTGAATGATCTTTATATCTTTTCAGAGTTCTTGGATTTTCTCTTTTTTTGTGAATGTTAATTGTTCCGCATGCAGCGAACTTGAAAGACCTTTTAACAAACAGCTGAGAGACCGTTTCAGTCAAGTTTTCCTCCTACTGAACACTCCATGTGACTCCAGAACGACACATAGCAGCGTTTTCTAATCTGGCGTCTCTATCAGCAGAAATCTGTAGAACAACATCATCTGTCTGTGTTTCCAAAGCTGTCATACATCACTGTTAAACAATAATGATGTTTTATGATGTGACAGCGCTGTGGTTCAGGTCTGGTTAGGTTGAGGGAAAGATGATCATGATAGATCAGGTAGGAAAGAAGAAAAGACAAAGTTCTGCTACATATATTGGAGAGTTTTACCTCTGCGGCCTCAAACAGTTCATTTGAAAGCATGTGAGGGGAAATGTGTCATCATCTGAAATGTGACTGCGAAACCAAAAGCATGAAAGGAAAGGTCCTCTCTAGAGCCAGTGTTTGGTTTGTCCATTCTGGGCTACTGTAGAAACATGGCGGTGCAATATGGCAGCTCCGTGGAAGAAGACCCTCCCTCTGTAGATATAAAAGCTCATTCTAAGGAAAACACAACCATTGTTATTTTCAGGTGATTATACACTAATTACAACATACTTATGAATATAATATTCCATTTCTGCCAAGTCTGTTCAGCTAGACGCCACTAAATTCTACACACTGGTCCTTTAATAACCAGGATTAATGAGGAAAGATGATCATAGTGAGCAAACCCTTTTCCAGTTATCATATGGACACCTGACTGTGAAGATGTAGGTCAGTACAAGACACAGGCCTCTAAAACACGTGCTCATTGTAATATTCTCTGCAATAATAGAGTTGTGAAGTGGGAGAAGCAGTTTCAAACCATCCTGCTTCTGGAAGTAAAATTCCCATTCCTGTTTTTCCATTGATGATGTGATTCTGTGACACTTTGGATGAGAATGTTGTGCATTTTGGCTTCTTTTTTTCTTTTATTAACTATTTTATTTCCCTTTGTGTTTATTCATACATGTACACACATATATACACATATAAGTAAAATTGCATTGCTGAGCTTTTGAAAAATACCACAAGCCAAAAAGTTTGGGAGCCGCAGGTTTAATCTTTGATGAGGCATATGTGGTTTATAATCTCATCATTATGTTATTTTATGTAAAATTTGAATCTGAAAAGTAACTAAAGCTGTCAAATAAATGCAGTGGAGTAAAAAACATCAAGTATTCACATTAATTATTTTCTCTATAATGTCAGAAAATAGAGAAAACTTGGCTGAGATATTTTCTAACAGTCCAATGTGACGTCTTCAAATGTGTTGTTGTGTCTGACCAACAGCCCAAAACCCAAAGATCCAGTTTATTATTATTTGTGACAAACACATCAAAGGCATCAGATCCTTACATTTGAAAAGCTGAAAACAGAAATGTCACATTTAGTTGCAGATTAATTTTCTGTCAATCGTCAAATTAATTAACGGACTAATCACTGCAGTTCTTCTGCTCAGATATCTACAGAATTAAATGCACCAGTGTTCTGTAACTACCACTGGCGGCAGCAGAGGGCGCTGTGCTCACTTTAACAAAGCACTGTCTTCTGTTGTGACTCCACTTCCTCTCCTGCAGACAAAGATAAATGAACGCAGCTTTAGGGTGCGTCTCAAGTCTCTTATTTTATGTCTCCTCGCTGCTCGCCTGAACCGGACTTTGTTCCTGATGCGCCATATTGACGAGCGTCCCAAGTCTCTTATTTTGCTTGGAGGAGCGAGGAAACATGAGAGCAGCCTTCATGGAAGTCTTTTACCAGCTGACACGCCCCCTTATTGGATATCAGTTATTGATTGGACGCTGCAGCTGATCAGACTGATCTGATACATCACTGCAGTTTCACACCGAAGTGGAGACAGATTATAGATTCAATTTAAATGTTTCACTCCCAAGTTTTATGCTTTACTTGTTTTCTGATTCATCATCGTTAAAATCTATTAATTGTCGGTCTGATCAACAAAAGAACCATTAACAACTTTCTTCATGTATTAGAAAGATTTTTCTTTTCATGATGTTATTTCCTCTATTAAACTGTTTCTTGCTGACAGACAGACTCTTCCTGACTTTAATTTGATCCATAATAACAGTTCAACACATTTATATTTTACATCATTTATCGTCATTTACATTCAGTCACATGTGAGGCTGAAAATTCCTGAACGTCGGGTTTGATATGAGTTACATCATTTCCATTTTCCCTGAAACATTTAGCCAAATACATATTTCCCAGTGTTCAGGAGACACTCTGATCATATTCTGGGTTATTGAATGATGAATTCACTATCAGGATTATCAAAAGATACAGATACAAATAATCAATAAATAGTATAAACGCATTCTGTGAGTAGAAATGGTTCCTGTGCGTCTGAGCAGGACACAGTATAAATACAGAATGCAGGTTTTTATTTATGTGTTTGTTAAACAGGAAACAGCTGCAGAGAGGAAACAGCTGCTCTAGCGGTGATAACTGTGAACCTTTATTAGTATTAACACAGTGCACATGTGTGCAGACACAAAACTTCTACAGCTGTTAAAGCCGACTGACAGCTGATCCAGCTGTGATCAGCTGATCCAGCTGTGATCAGCTGTCGCCGTCATCAGAAACGGACGTCGCTTCACATGACGCTTCAGAGGAGAGGACGTCTCATGTCTCTTAAAACACATTTCCTCGTTTCCTCTCCTCGCTTGGTTTCCTTGCGTCTCTCCTGCGTCCACGGTGGGAGGGACTAAGACGCAAGTGAGGGAAACGTGGATGCAATTTAAGAGACTTGGGATGCACCCTTAGTCTGTCATGTGGTCCTTTTCATCTGTGTGACGGTGTAGCAGCTGCTGCATCTGGGACACTCAGGAGGAACAAACACACACAGAAAGAGTTCAAGAAAGTCACCTCCATGTTTCTGCCATCTGACTTCCTGATTCAGTTTATAGAGGAGCAGCAGAACAACCACAGACTCACATACAGAACAACCAGAGGCAAGAGGAGCACTGAGACAGAGGAGGAAGAGGAGGAGGAGGAGGAGGACAGAAATGGGTTAAAATGTTTATTAACTGTGAGGAACTTAATGATAAAACTCTTTCTTTGCTCTGGTCTAATAAAAGAAATGAAAGAATTTAGAAATCCTTGTGAAATATGAGCCTAGAGATTTTTATGACTTGTCACATATACAAAATACATCTACATCATGTGAAAGACATGTTTACTGTCAAGTATAAAACTGAAGGTGTTTTACATCCTCTACATGCTGCTGTCATGACAACAATAACATTTAAACGAAAATGAAACATGAGCTTCAGTCTTGTATGACTTGACTGTTGGTTTTTGTTGTTATTTAATATTTAGTTATTGAAGCTGAAGTTGTCAGAGAGACAGTGATGGACAGAAAACCTGTGAGCTGCAGCAGCAAGAGCACAATCAGCAGAGTGAAGTGTGACAGCGTCAGGGTGTAACGACCACGCTGTTCATCTTAATGAACGGGTTCAGGGGTCAGGCTTGTTCTGATTGGATGTTACCAGCCACACAGCTGAGGATGAGTCAGTGATTGTGAAGCGTATTGAAAACAGCTGAGACCAATCAGCTGAAACAAGCCGACTTCAGCGCTCTGCCTGAAAGCTTTTTGATAAACTTCATTAAAAGCTTCTCATAAATATCACATTATAAAGCAACACGTAATGATTACAGGCCAGAAAACATGTGATGCAACATGTGATGTCAAACAGGAAAAGGTACAAAGAAGCAGCTCAGATTAAAAAGCTGCAGGTTCAAAACAACTTGAATCAAATGTTAAAGTTCTCTGTGTGTTCAGTGTCTTTTTCAATACGACCACTAGGAGGCACCAGAGTCAGACACTTTGAATTTGACACATACTGGCTGTAAAATGACTCACTATGGTGGACAGACCTTCCTGCAGTATTACTGCTGGAGCAGCAGTCACTTCCTGTCTAAAGAGGTTCAGGTTCATCATGATGAGGAGATGAGATCTTTTTTAAAACACACAGACAGTTCCAACAGTCATTCATGACTTCAGTAAGTGTTGAACTCGTCCAGACCTACAAATATTTGGGAACTGTGTTTGATGACAGATTGAGATTTAGGGACAGTACAGATGTGAAAAAGGCTCAGCAGCGTCTGAGCTGCAAACTAAACTCCTTTAGAGAGAATATTGATGTTTTATTCCTTTTATTGAAAGTATTTTAACTGCTGGTTTACAGAACCGACTGCAACATGTTGTTAACCTCAGCTGTGAAATTATTGACAAAACACAAAGATCTCTTACAGTTTCATACTGAACAAGTCCTCAACAAATCAGAGATTATCAACAACCCCACACATGACGTCCTCTACGACTACTTTAACCTGATGTCATCAGGAAACTGTTTTAGGTCTCCTGCATGTAAAACAAACAGAAGGAAGTTTGGTTTTATTCCAGAAGCCATCAGACATGTGAACAGATGCAGTAAAAGAAACGATCAGTTTACCTTGTAACCCATATAAAACTATATATGCCAGAAAATAAAAAGCCCTCTAATCTCGTAGGGTTCATGAGATTTTCCTCTAAAAAGCTCCATGAGACTAAAGAGCATTCGTCAAGCCAAGCCATGACAGGACGTAGCTGAAAGGACTGATGGTAGCTTTTAAAGTCCGCCCTGATCTTTTGATCATTTGAATTACAGATGTTATCTCAAATATATTTACTCACTAGTTTATCCATCCAAACCCAGTAGTCCACTGGGGGAGAGAGCTGAATCATGCAGGGCTGAACATTCATTTTAATTGCAGATATGTGAGTCTGTAAAGAAGCAGGCAGCTTGGTCCAACTTGCAAGATCATCTTTAACTTCCTCTTTTCATATACGTATACGTATATTTTATGTACAATGGTTTTAAGCCCATTTTTCACCAGTGAAAATTAGCATTAACGTTATCACAGTTAACTATAGACTGTAAATGCTCCGTGCTAACCAAGCTAGCAGCTAGCGTTAAGGTCAGCTCCACAATTCTCGTCACTTCTGGCTCCAAGAATCCGAGATGGACTGTGGCTGGTGCTTTGGTGTCCCTCTGTCCCCCTGCCGAGACCCTCGTAAGAACTCCTCCATGTCTTTATAAACTAACACTGTTCGCTGCTCAGAGTGACCTTGAAAGTGGCGAGGTAAATCAGGGAGGATGTGACGCCCTTCTCACGTAGAGTCATCTGCATGCAGGAGAATGCTTTCACCGCTGGCTTGTATGAACATTGCACTCAGCATAAAAATGCAGGGTTTTGCCAGCAACCTGGACGGGGGCGTGTTTCATTGTCTTACAGGCACCTTTCAGTATAGCATTATGATCTCAATGCCTGAGCAGACGCAGGATCATTGTCTGTGGGATGCACTATGCTAACCAAGCTAGCAGCTAGATTAGGGTCAGCTCCACCCTCTCATCCAAGTATGGTCACTTCTCATCACTTCAGGTTCCAAAAGTCCCAGATGACGACGGTCAAAATGGCAAACTCAAAGCTTCAAAATAAGAGTCCATAAACCAATGGGTGACGTCACAGTGGCTACGTCCATTATTGTGTTCAGTCTATTGCAGATCAGATGTCCCAGTTTAGCAAGAACAGGATCCTTCTTATTGTTGGGGCAGTTAGGAGGATCTCAGTCTGGTCTTCATTCAGCTTTAGGAAGTTGCTGTTCATCCACTCATTAATGGCTGACACATATTCAGTTAGATTGGACAGAGTATTTGAGTCATCTGGACATTTTTCTCAGCAGCTGCCCTGTATCATGGAAATATAGATGTTCAAACCATCATTTAGTCCGAGCACTTGAAGGACTTTTCATCCATGTTGGAGCTGAGTTGGAGAACCACTGGACTAAACTAGCTAACTGTATATAAAGTAGTGTAAACTAGCTCCACCTCCAGCAGCTACAACAGTAACATGCTGCTCTAACACTGATGCTTCACTATTAATAATCTAATGATGTCATATATAATAATATATCAGTCAGAGGGACCAAACCACTACTTTTACTGCAATACTTTAACTACATCAAGCTCATAATACTTATGTACTTTTACTGCAATACTTTAACTACATCAAGCTCATAATACTTATGTACTTTTACTGCAATACTTTAACTACATCAAGCTCATAATACTTATGTACTTTTACTGCAATACTTTAACTACATCAAGCTCATAATACTTATGTACTTTTACTGCAATACTTTAACTACATCAAGCTCATAATACTTATGTACTTTTACTTGTAATGCAGTACTTTTACATTGCTGTATTGGTACTTTTACTGCAGTAAAGGATCTGAATACTTCTTTTAGCAGACACACTTTCAATGTAAATGTTACTGGAACCTGCAGGTAATGGGGGGTCTTCATGGTAAAAAGATGAATGTGGAGGGGAGCAGCTGTGAGTTGTGGTTGGAGGAGGAACTCCGTCATTTAGAGAAGTGAGTGAGTTTGTCAGTGAAGGCGGAAGAGAAGCAGCATTAAACCATCAGAGCTTCAACATGAAAGTCCGACACAGTCTGATCTGCTTCTTCCTCCTCAGTGAGTTCACTCGTTCTGTATTTCTCTCTTTCTTTAACACATCAGTTTATTTCTTTATTTACAGTCAGTCTGAACCGTCTTCACTGTTATCTGTCAGTGGTTTCTATAGTTTCTATGGTTTCTGTGGTTTCTGTGGTTTCTGGATTCTGGAACGACCTGTTTTTCAAAAAGAAGAGGAAATCTGCGAGTCACATCCACAGTAAATCCACCGTCAGGCTGAAACCAACAAAGTATGAAAACAACGTATTTCTGAGCGCCTGGTTCCTGGATCATCAGTTAACCCTGTTAGACCAGAAACAGCTTTATAAACTTTATAAACCTAAAAATCATTTTTCAAACTACAATATTTTAGAAAATGCAAACTTTTTAATATCTTTCTCATTTCACCTGCCGTCACAGAATATTTGAGATAATATTTGTTTTACCTGATTTCAGCAAAGCAGTTTAAAGATCAAAGTGTGATTTTAATGCCTGTTTCAGTGAGGAGAGAGTAGGAGCTGATCACTAACTACAGCTGCACATAGAAAAGCAACTGCAGCAACTGGAACAGCTGAGAGTCTCACAAATACAGTAAACGCTGTATAAGTTTAACTGACTGTAGATCAGTTCAGTCAGCTGTCTGTTCTGTTCAATAGGAACAAACAGTGAAGACATGAACATGTTGAAATCTACAGACACACATGAGCTGCTGGTCTGTGGCTGAAGTCTGGACTTCAGAAATAATCTCATTCTTTGCACCAGAGTCTGTGTGAAGGTTTTCAGTTGGTTTCATTCTTGTTGACACGTTTATTTCTACAGCAACTCAAAGTTCTTTATAATAAAACATAAAAGACAAAATGTAAAGGAAACATTGTCAAAAGGCACATTTATGGAGTTAAATAAATGTATAAATAAGAATAATACTATTAATAAATAAATGTTTAGTGTGAGATGATTAAAAAACTAAATTGAATTGAATAAAAGGCAACAAACAGAAAAGTCTTCAGTCTTGATGTAAAAGAACTGAGATCTGCAGCAGAACTTGAGTTCAGATATGTGGAGCATAAAACCTGAAGCTGCTTCTCCAGGTTTAGTTTGGACTCTGAGGACAGAAAGCAGACCTGATCCAGACCACCTGAGAGTCTGGATGCTTCATAACGCAGCAGCAGATCACAGATGTATTTTAATGAGTTCATTACAGCATATATAGATAGAAACTTTATTGATCCTGACGGAAACATCTACATTTGCAAAGTAGTTTTCTTTCTTCTTTTGGGAGCATCAAAGTGAAACTGAGTCAAATCAAGTTATGAGCAGAATGTGAGACTGGTTGAACTGGGCAGCTCCCACTGTGACTCTGTGGTTCTGTAAACATGTGAAGCAGGAAATATTGTGATCAGACTGCAGCATCTTACAGGAAATACAGACAGTAACTGTTGATTGTTCTTCTTTCCAACAGGCCTCATCAATGCAGAAATCCCTGTTCATGAAGGAACTGAAGGAGGAAACATCACAGTCGCCTGCAAATTCTATTTCTATGGAGACAAAAAGTTCTTCTGTAAAGAAAAATGTGAAGAAGGAAACGTTCTCATTGAAACAACTGATGTCAGAGCTCAGAGTGGCAGATACAGCCTTGAATATAAGGAAGGATTTTATCCAATAAATTCTAAAATTCTGTATGTGAGCATCTCACAGCTGACCAAGTCTGACTCAGGACGGTACAGATGTGGTTTGGACAGAACTCTGTTACCTGATGTATTTTCAGAGTTTGAGATCAGAGTCTCAGATGGTGAGTTTCTAAGTTATGAAAATATTCTTACTGAAGAAAACTGTAACTGTTTACTGACCACTGATGATGTTTCACATAACCTCAATATTCAATATTTGGTCTAAAACATGATATTTTCATCATTTTGTACGTTGATAATTGCTCCTTTAAAACCTGATAAACTCAGTGACTCAAGCAAAGATGCACTACAGTGTAAAACAGTATTAATGAACCAATCACCTTGTTTACTTCTGCATTCTTATCTGCATTATTATTATTATGATTAAAATGTTTTGTTTTAGTTTTCTCAAACAAGATTTCTGTGTATCAGTATCTGATGTTTTATTGTTCACAGCTCCGACCACTTCAGTCCCATCAGCCTCCGCTCCACCAGGAAGCTTCACACCTTCATCATCCTCCCCTGAAACCACAGAGCAGTCTGACCAGCAGCAGACTGACAGACCAACAGCACCACCTGCACCACCTGCACCACCTGCACCACCTTCACCACCTTCACCACCTGCACCACCTGCACCACCTGCACCACTTGCACGTTCAGGTACATTTACATGTTCAAAGGTTATTTCTATTTCTAATGGCGACTCTCAGTCACAGCTGAGTGAGAACTTGGAGTTCATACAAAGCTAAAAGCCTCACTGGATGATGATCATTTGTATCATCTTTTCAGTTTTCCAGAAAGACAGAAGAAATAAACCCTTTAAGAACAAGAACTTTGAAGGGTGAAATCTGATCAAACAGAAGCCAGAAGTGAGCAGGACGTGAGTTTTCTATATGAAGAGTGTAGGAGATCATTGAACTACAGGATCTGATGCAAGATGAAAGAGTGAAATATGAAACCCGTGTAGATTGTTATATAATGATAATAATGTATTCATATATATGTATAAAGTTATAAATAATATTAATACTGGCTGAAGTTATGATGATCTTACAGCATCACATTAATCTAAAGCATCAGTACCACAAAACTCAACATCACTAAGTAAAGAAGCTGCTATTTATTTCACTTCCTCTCTCTGTTCATTCAAACTGAACAGTATTCAGCACCACACATCTTCATTTTGAAACTCTAACAGTGTTGTGTAAGGTCAGACAAAGTGCTTTGTGTATTTATGTACTAACACATTTAGTTTACCAGATGTGGTTAAAAGCTGGTTTCCGCCTGTCCTCCCTGCAGGGGGGAGCACCAGCGAGGCAGAAGGAGTCAAAGTGAAAGATAACAGTCAGTTGTGGTGAATTCAAACACTTTGAAACAGTAAAACATCAGTATATCAGCAACACTGTTCCCCAACTAGAGAGTAATCAGTATGATACTAATGCTGGACAACATATTTATTAGAATTTATGATGAAACCAGCCCGACTGTTGTCCGGCTGGTTTCCTGTCTGCAGAACATGACGGTGTTTTTACTGGACTCACTGTGGTCCTCAATCTACTCTGCAGCTCTTTTCACTTAGAATAGATTTTACATGCTTTTACTGGAAATGTCTATTTTATATTATTTATGATTTTGTGATTTATGTGTAAATTTTTGGTTGTAATGCGCCACAACACCGAGGCACTGACACTGATTCTGATACCTTAAATACTGAATCAGAAAAACTATTAAATTTTTGACCAGAACTATGTTGGAGAGCTTTTATGATGTCAGATAAAACCTTTATTTCATAACTAAACTGTTCATATAATGTTTTGGTGGCCTGTGTATGATGCTTGTATTGTGTTATAAGATATTCATATGCAGGTACAGTATGTTCTTATGTATGTTTATTTTATGTTTAACTATGTTTTTGTGTAAATTCCATGTATGCATGTGTATATTTACAGTATGTACAAATATGTTTTTGTTTTGTTACAAACTTGGCTCTGGCTTGTAACAAAGGAGAGAGTCCATACTGAATAACGGTCCAAAATGATATTTATTTAACTAAACATAACTCTTTCTCATATAATTCTTAAATATGGGAATGTTTGTATCAGTGGTGTAAGGTGGGTGTATGGATGCATGAAATGTTGAGTGCAAAAGTAAAGAAACACAAGTTCAAAACAACTTAGTCTAATGTGTAAGCCATGCGGACGGAGGTACTGCTGTTCAGCAGAAAAAGAGAGAGAGAAACACCTTTTATATCCTTTGGGCCACTCCCTCCTCAGGTGCATCCGATCCGACAGACCTCTTACCCTCCCCCTCCTGGAAGACAAACAACAAAAGTAACTGGAGAGAACTAGTGGTAAATAAAGAAAGAGGGAAAGAGAGAAAGAAAGCAAGAGAGAGGGAGAGAACAAGAGAGGGCTGTCACAGTTATATACATATATATATATATATATATATATATATATATATATATATATATATGCGCTGTATACTGTATGCAGTGCATTAATGCATATGTAACACATTATTTGGTCATTTGATTATAATGATTTGCACATTTGACTGGTAACTGTACAGTTATCCAGGAGTTACAACTATTTTGACAGCATTTCATGAGTCGTTTGGGCTCCACATATACAACTACTGCTCAGAATGACACTACGTCATTTTGCAACCCAGAAATTATGTTTATATGAGACTAAACTGTTTCCCAGTGACGCTGCGTTATCGAATGTAATCTAATGTTTCTAACAAAACATATCTGCTGTGTCAGTTTAGTCGTATATGAACGTAATTTCTAGGAGACAGAGTTGCATATTGAACCCAGAAACGTTCATGTGAAACAATTTATTTATTCTACCATTCAACCTGTCACAGGTGTGCTGCTGTATGTGCGCGTGGTTCTGACCATCATGGTTGTCCTGGTTTCACTGGGTTTGCTGATATTCTGCATGAGGAGGACCAATAATAATAAAGGTAAGACAACAGGAGACACGTGACACCGTTTACAGTCACACTGTACTCTTTAAACAAGTCGATGGTTTCTTCTTGTGAGGAAAACATAATTTTAGCTGATTTTAGTAAGACCATGGATCATGCTGTCTAACAGAAAAAACAAACAACAAACAAAATTTAAAACAACCAGCATGATGCTTAAAAAGACTTTAAACAACCAACATGATGCTTAAAAAGACTTTAAAACAACCAACGTGATGCTTAAAAAGACTTTAAAACAAGCAACGTGATGCTTAAAAAGACTTTAAAACAACCAACGTGATGCTTAACAAGACTTTAAAACAACCAACGTGATGCTTAACAAGACTTTAAAACAACCAACATGATGCTTAAAAAGACTTTAAAACAAGCAACGTGATGCTTAAAAAGACTTTAAAACAACCAACGTGATGCTTTAAAAGACTTTAAACAACCAACATGATGCTTAAAAAGACTTTAAACAACCAACGTGATGCTTAAAAAGACTTTAAAACAACCAACGTGATGCTTTAAAAGACTTTAAACAACCAACATGATGCTTTAAAAGACTTTAAAACAACCAACGTGATGCTTTAAAAGACTTTAAAACAACCAACGTGATGCTTAAAAAGACTTTAAACAACCAACTTGATGCTTTAAAAGACTTTAAACAACCAACGTGATGCTTAAAAAGACTTTAAAACAACCAACATGATGCTTAAAAAGACTTTAAAACAACCAACATGATGCTTAAAAAGACTTTAAACAACCAACGTGATGCTTAAAAAGACTTTAAAACAACCAACTTGATGTTTTAAAAGACTTTAAACAACCAACATGATGCTTAAAAAGACTTTAAAACAACCAACATGATGTTTTAAGACTTTAAACAACCAACATGATGCTTAAAAAGACTTTAAAACAACCAACATGATGTTTTAAAAGACTTTAAACAACCAACATGATGCTTTAAAAGACTTTAAAACAACCAACGTGATGCTTAAAAAGACTTTAAACAACCAACTTGATGCTTTAAAAGACTTTAAACAACCAACGTGATGCTTAAAAAGACTTTAAAACAACCAACATGATGCTTAAAAAGACTTTAAAACAACCAACATGATGCTTAAAAAGACTTTAAACAACCAACGTGATGCTTAAAAAGACTTTAAAACAACCAACTTGATGTTTTAAAAGACTTTAAACAACCAACATGATGCTTAAAAAGACTTTAAAACAACCAACATGATGTTTTAAAAGACTTTAAACAACCAACATGATGCTTAAAAAGACTTTAAACAACCAACGTGATGTTTTAAAAGACTTTAAACAACCAACGTGATGCTTAAAAAGACTTTAAAACAACCAACATGATGCTTAAAAAGACTTTAAAACAACCAACATGATGCTTAAAAAGACTTTAAACAACCAACGTGATGCTTAAAAAGACTTTAAAACAACCAACATGATGTTTTAAAAGACTTTAAACAACCAACGTGATGCTTAAAAAGACTTTAAAACAACCAACATGATGCTTAAAAAGACTTTAAAACAACCAACGTGATGTTTTAAAAGACTTTAAACAACCAACATGATGCTTAAAAAGACTTTAAAACAACCAACGTGATGCTTAAAAAGACTTTAAAACAACCAACATGATGCTTTAAAAGACTTTAAACAACCAACGTGATGCTTAAAAAGACTTTAAAACAACCAACGTGATGTTTTAAAAGACTTTAAACAACCAATGTGATGCTTAAAAAGACTTTAAAACAACCAACGTGATGCTTAAAAAGACTTTAAACAACCAACGTGATGCTTAAAAAGACTTTAAAACAACCAACGTGATGCTTTAAAAGACTTTAAACAACCAACGTGATGCTTAAAAAGACTTTAAACAACCAACGTGATGCTTAAAAAGACTTTAAACAACCAACTTGATGCTTTAAAAGACTTTAAACAACCAACGTGATGCTTAAAAAGACTTTAAAACAACCAACATGATGCTTAAAAAGACTTTAAAACAACCAACGTGATGCTTAAAAAGACTTTAAAACAACCAACATGATGTTTTAAAAGACTTTAAACAACCAACATGATGCTTAAAAAGACTTTAAAACAACCAACATGATGTTTTAAAAGACTTTAAACAACCAACGTGATGCTTAAAAAGACTTTAAACAACCAACGTGATGCTTAAAAAGACTTTAAAACAACCAACATGATGTTTAAAAAGACTTTAAAACAACCAACGTGATGTTTTAAAAGACTTTAAACAACCAACGTGATGCTTAAAAAGACTTTAAAACAACCAACATGATGTTTTAAAAGACTTTAAACAACCAACTTGATGCTTTAAAAGACTTTAAACAACCAACGTGATGCTTAAAAAGACTTTAAAACAACCAACGTGATGCTTAAAAAGACTTTAAAACAACCAACATGATGTTTTAAAAGACTTTAAACAACCAACATGATGCTTAAAAAGACTTTAAAACAACCAACATGATGTTTTAAAAGACTTTAAACAACCAACGTGATGCTTAAAAAGACTTTAAACAACCAACGTGATGCTTAAAAAGACTTTAAAACAACCAACATGATGTTTTAAAAGACTTTAAACAACCAACGTGATGCTTAAAAAGACTTTAAACAACCAACGTGATGCTTAAAAAGACTTTAAAACAACCAACATGATGCTTAAAAAGACTTTAAAACAACCAACGTGATGTTTTAAAAGACTTTAAACAACCAACATGATGCTTAAAAAGACTTTAAAACAACCAACGTGATGCTTAAAAAGACTTTAAAACAACCAACATGATGCTTTAAAAGACTTTAAACAACCAACGTGATGCTTAAAAAGACTTTAAAACAACCAACGTGATGTTTTAAAAGACTTTAAACAACCAATGTGATGCTTAAAAAGACTTTAAAACAACCAACGTGATGCTTAAAAAGACTTTAAACAACCAACGTGATGCTTAAAAAGACTTTAAACAACCAACGTGATGCTTAAAAAGACTTTAAAACAACCAACGTGATGCTTAAAAAGACTTTAAAACAACCAACGTGATGCTTTAAAAGACTTTAAACAACCAACGTGATGCTTAAAAAGACTTTAAACAACCAACGTGATGCTTAAAAAGACTTTAAACAACCAACTTGATGCTTTAAAAGACTTTAAACAACCAACGTGATGCTTAAAAAGACTTTAAAACAACCAACATGATGCTTAAAAAGACTTTAAAACAACCAACATGATGCTTAAAAAGACTTTAAACAACCAACGTGATGCTTAAAAAGACTTTAAAACAACCAACATGATGTTTTAAAAGACTTTAAACAACCAACATGATGCTTAAAAAGACTTTAAAACAACCAACATGATGTTTTAAAAGACTTTAAACAACCAACATGATGCTTAAAAAGACTTTAAACAACCAACGTGATGTTTTAAAAGACTTTAAACAACCAACGTGATGTTTTAAAAGACTTTAAACAACCAACGTGATGCTTAAAAAGACTTTAAACAACCAACGTGATGTTTTAAAAGACTTTAAACAACCAATGTGATGCTTAAAAAGACTTTAAAACAACCAACATGATGTTTTAAAAGACTTTAAACAACCAACGTGATGCTTAAAAAGACTTTAAACAACCAACGTGATGCTTAAAAAGACTTTAAAACAACCAACATGATGCTTAAAAAGACTTTAAAACAACCAACGTGATGTTTTAAAAGACTTTAAACAACCAACATGATGCTTAAAAAGACTTTAAAACAACCAACGTGATGCTTAAAAAGACTTTAAAACAACCAACATGATGCTTTAAAAGACTTTAAACAACCAACGTGATGCTTAAAAAGACTTTAAAACAACCAACGTGATGCTTAAAAAGACTTTAAAACAACCAATGTGATGCTTAACAAGACTTTAAACAACCAACGTGATGCTTAAAAAGACTTTAAAACAACCAACGTGATGCTTAAAAAGACTTTAAAACAACCAACGTGATGCTTAAAAAGACTTTAAAACAACCAACGTGATGCTTTAAAAGACTTTAAAACAACCAACGTGATGCTTAAAAAGACTTTAAAACAACCAACGTGATGCTTAAAAAGACTTTAAAACAACCAACGTGATGCTTAAAAAGACTTTAAAACAACCAACGTGATGCTTAAAAAGACTTTAAAACAACCAACGTGATGCTTTAAAAGACTTTAAAACAACCAACATGATGCTTAAAAAGACTTTAAAACAACCAACATGATGCTTAAAAAGACATTAAACAACCAACATGATGCTTTAAAAGACTTTAAACAACCAACATGATGTTTTAAAAGACTTTAAACAACCAATGTGATGCTTAAAAAGACTTTAAAACAACCAACATGATGCTTAAAAAGACATTAAACAACCAACATGATGCTTTAAAAGACTTTAAACAACCAACATGATGTTTTAAAAGACTTTAAACAACCAATGTGATGCTTAAAAAGACATTAAACAACCAACATGATGCTTTAAAAGACTTTAAACAACCAACATGATGTTTTAAAAGACTTTAAACAACCAATGTGATGCTTAAAAAGACTTTAAAACAACCAACATGATGCTTAAAAAGACATTAAACAACCAACATGATGCTTTAAAAGACTTTAAACAACCAACATGATGCTTTAAAAGACTTTAAACAACCAACATGATGCTTAAAAAGACTTTAAACAACCAGAGGTTCCATCTCTGTCAAATGAATCTAACGGCTGCTGCAGCAGTTCTGAGGAACTTGTTTTCTCTGTTTGCATCGTGTCACAGAGCTGGAATAAGTGTTTTCCTCTTTATTTCCTGAACGTTAGCTTTAGTTATGGCAAATATTCCAAAGGCAAGCTCCTCTAACTCAGCTATTCCCAAAACTTTAGCCTTTGTTCCACAGACGTTTACAGGAAATGAAACCTGTTGTGGTGTCAGGACCTCGGTGGTGAGATTACAGCTGGTGGTGTATGAGGCAGAGATCACGACCTCTGTCTCTGTTCATATATGGTCTCTGGTGCTGGATGTGAATGTTGTGCAGAGACTCCTGCTGTGACTGCTTTTCAGTCTGGTGCAGAGTAATAAATCATCTGAACAGCTTTGAACATCAGTTTTGGCTTCTGCTGACAGTTTTGGACCAAAACTAGAAATGAAACTACATGTTTAGTTCTTCTCTCTCTGACTGAGACGGATGTTTGTTCTTTCAGATGCTTCTGCAGATACAGAGTTGATGCCTGTCACAGAGGTGAGTTTGAGGTCAATTTGTGAAATCTGAGCATCATTATCTGATATTAATGTAAACCAAGCGCCTCCTCTCCTCCTGCAGGCCAACCGAGTGAACGAGGAGATCAGAGAGGACAGACGGAGCAGATCTCCTCCTGAAGCGTCTTCAGCTAACGTCTACGCCAACTTCACCAAACCAACTGAAACCACCAGCGACCACAGCTTGACCACTGCAGCCAGTTCACAGCACGAAGTAAGAAACAAAAAACAGAAGCTTTAGACTGAATCCTTTAAAAAACTCAACATGGTAATAGTTTGATTTTCACACATTTCACAAAGAGACGTGTATAGGTTATATCTCAGATTTAAAGAGAATCACAGGTTTTAATTAGAAGTTACTCAGATAAATCAGTACAGGTGGAAAACAACCTCCGGTTACACCTGTCAGCATGTCAAAATCAATAAATCAATCAATCAATTTTTATTTATATAGCGCCATATCACAACAAAAGTCATCTCAAGGCACTTTTCACATAAAGCAGGTCAAGACTGTACTCTTTAATTTACAGAGACCCAACAATTCCCCCATGAGCAGCACTTGGCGACAGCGGTAAGGAAAAACTCCCCTTTAACGGGTAGAAACCTCAAGCAGACCCCGGCTCTTGGTGGGCGGCCATCTGCTTTGACCGGTTGGGTTGAGAGAGAGAAAGAGGGAAGGGGGGGGGGGACAGAATAACAACAATCATAACAACAACAACAAGCATAAGCATCAATAGCCAGGGAAGGATGCCATCAGGACTGTGAAGGACCGCGAAGGTTCGGCCCAGAACCCAGGGTTTCCTGTGAGATGAGAAAGCACAAAAAACTCCGGGTAAGAAGCAAAGTTAGTGACATGCATTGATGTTACATGAATGCATACGGATGGAGAGGAGGAGGAGAGAGGAGCTCAGTGCATCATGGGAAGTCCCCCAGCAGTCTAGGCCTATAGCAGCATAACTAGGGGCTGATCCAAGGCGAGCCTGGTCGGCCCTAACTATAAGCTTTATCAAAAAGGAAAGTTTTAAGCCTACTCTTAAACATAGAGAGGGTGTCTGCACCCCGGACCCAATCTGGAAGATGGTTCCACAGGAGAGGAGCCTGATAGCTGAAGGCTCTGCCTCCCATTCTACTTTTAAAGACTGTAGGGACCACCAGTAAGCTGCATACTGGGAGCACAGTGTTCTAGTGGGATAATACGGTACTATGAGCTCTTCAAGATATGATGGTGTCTGACCATTAAGGGCTTTGTAAGTTAGGAGAAGGATTTTAAATTATATTCTAGATTTTACAGGAAGCCAATGCAGCGAAGCTAAAATGGGAGAAATGTGATCTCTTTTTCTAGTTTTAGTCAGAACACATGCAGCTGCATTCTGGACCAGCTGGAGAGTCTTTAGAGACTTGTTAGAGCAGCCTGATAATAAGGAATTGCAATAATCCAGCCTAGAAGTAACAAATGTGTGAACTAGTTTTTCTGCATCGTTTAGGGACAGGATGTGCCTGATTTTTGTGATATTACGTAAGTGAAAAAAGGCAGTCCTTGAGATTTGATTTATGTGGGAGTTAAAGGACATATCCTGATCAAAGATAACTCCCAGATTCCTTACGGTGGTGCTGGAGGCCAGGGTAATGCCATCCAGAGTAGCTATATTATTAGATAATGTGTTTCTAAGGTGTTTAGGGCCAAACACAATAACTTCAGTTTTATCTGAGTTTAGTAGCAGAAAATTGCAGGTCATCCAGGTCTTTATGTCGTTAAGGCATGTTTGGAGTTTATTTAACTGATTGGGTTCATCTGGCATCATTGATAAATATAATTGGGTATCATCTGCATAACACTGAACATTTATGGAGTGTTTCCTAATAATATTACCTAAAGGAAGCATATATAAGGTGAATAGAATTGGTCCAAGTACAGAACCTTGTGGAACTCCGTGTCTAACTTTTGCCTTCACGGAGGATTCATCATTAACATGTACAAACTGAAATCGGTCTGATAAATAGGACTTAAACCAGCTTAATGCAGTTCCTTTAATGCCAATTAAATGTTCCAGTTGGCTTAAACACCTTAGAAAGGTCACATGGCCTTAGTGAACTCACATTTAGCAAGATTGTGCTCTTTTACAGAGTTGGTCTGTATTATGCATTATTATATAATGAGTTACTCTCTATGCCAAAAATTATTTAACCAAAAGTGTTTCCCTTAATAGTGTGTTTAATGAAAAACATATATAATCAAACAGTTTTTGTTCACAGAGAGAAGTAAGTAACCTGCTGCAGGAACTGTACCAGATTGTGATCAATTCTCAGTAACAAGCCACAAGCTTCTGTTATTTAGAGGAGGAAGTCTTCAGACTGTGTTGAAACTTACATGAGAAATGGAGCATGTGATGACATCATTGATAAAATACTTTTTCCCACGATGAGAGCAAGTCACAGGACACGAGGGGTCACTGAATGAGTATTAAATGATGTGAATCATATGCTATGACTTCAGTCACCAGATCTCAACCCAACTGAACACCTACGAGAGATTAAGGACTGATGTTTTTTTGAAGAATGATGCTCATCCCTCCAGTAGAGTTCAGAGACTGTAGAATCAATGCCAAAGCTGATGAACATGCAGCCACATTTTGGCTTTTGTAATTACTGGCAGAATTGTGCAAAACACACGTCCACATTTATAATTCAATTTACTGTGATTTTCCTGGTAAACAAATCTTTTATCCATGGTGGACATATACTGTACATTACTTCTGTAGTTCCATGTTGGATCAGTTAGCAGGGCAGATATTCTGCCTACAAGTAGTTCTGATAGGACAGACACAGAACTACTCTCTGGAGACTGAAAACATGATGCTGTCATTAGTCTTTGGAGCCGTTTCAAAACAAACTAACGTGACCAAACTCTTCATGATGAAGGAACATGTCACCCAAATATAGAAAATCAGCAGAATGATCCTTTAAGTATCTTATTATGTCAATTATCTATGTTGTGCAAGTTTCAAGGCTCTGTGAGTTGATTTTAATAGCGCACTAAAATGATCTAAAACCAAATGACCCTTGACAGGACTGAACAACTCATTTAAAACTGACAGCAACACTTTCATTAAAATGGCTGCAGGTAATGTAAGTAATGTAGGCACATAGGATTTACTGGCCTGACTGTAAAACCATCAGAGTGGTCCTTTAAGGCTCAGATGATCTCAGTCCCAGCAAACTGAATTTAACAGAGCAACGTTTTGACCTAACAGGGATCTTTATGTAGACACAAACACATGTGATCAGCATGGCTGAGAGTCAACCTGCTCTCAGACTGGACCAATCAGAGCACAGCTGAATTACGCTGTCTGATGCTGTCAACTAGGAGACGAAACACGCCTCTATGGAAAAGGCGTGTTTTGGCCTAGTTTTGCTACCATGAACTCCTGAATAAGTCACCTGTTACCCCACAAAGTAATGTAGTTAGCTGATGATGCTAACTCTGGTCTCAAAAGTACTCAGGTTCTGTTAGCAGTAAACTAGTCAGTTGGACAAACACACGTTCAGTCCCTTCCTGATACTTTTGCTCTTGAGGTTTTGGAAAGACAATAAAAAAGTTACAAACCCTTCAAACTCTGTGGACTCTGAATGTCACTCTAATAGTTCCTCATGCAAACTGCTTTGGCATGTGAAGGAATCCAAAGCGTCTCAGACCTTTTTAATGCTTAGTTACAGCTGCTAATCCCTGACTACACAATCACTGCTCGGGAGATGATGGGTTTATTATAACAGATTATCTGGTGGGCTGTTTCAGGTGTGATGTCATTCTTGTCACCTTGCTGAAGTTGTCGATTTTATTTTCAGTTCTCTGTCGTCTAGAAGAAGTCGGGTCCAGTCTCCACATGTGAAGAATCCACCTGCAGGACCAGCAGGGATTAGGAGCAAACAGCTCTAGTGGTGCCATCTAGTGTTGAGGCTGCAGATTGCAACCAACTTAATAGAAGTAAAATTCCCATTCCTGTTTTTCCATTGATGATGTGATTCTGTGTCACTTTGGATGAGAATGTTGTGCATTTTGGCTTCTTTTTTTCTTTTATTAACTATTTTATTTCCCTTTGTGTTTATTCATACATGTACACACATATATACATATATAAGTAAAATTGCATTGCTGAGCTTTTGAAAAATACCACAAGCCAAAAAGTTTGGGAGCCGCAGGTTTAATCTTTGATGAGGCATATGTGGTTTATAATCTTATCATTATGTTATTTTATGTAAAATTTGAATCTGAAAAGTAACTAAAGCTGTCAAATAAATGTAGTGGAGTAAAAAACATCAAGTATTCACATTAATTATTTTCTCTATAATGTCAGAAAATAGAGAAAACTTGGCTGAGATATTTTCTAACAGTCCAATGTGACGTCTTCAAATGTGTTGTTGTGTCTGACCAACAGCCCAAAACCCAAAGATCCAGTTTATTATTATCTGTGACAAACACATCAAAGGCATCAGATCCTTACATTTGAAAAGCTGAAAACAGAAATGTCACATTTAGTTGCAGATTAATTTTCTGTCAATCGTCAAATTAATTAACGGACTAATCACTGCAGTTCTTCTGCTCAGATATCTACAGAATTAAATGCACCAGTGTTCTGTAACTACCACTGGTGGCAGCAGAGGGCGCTGTGCTCACTTTAACAAAGCACTGTCTTCTGTTGTGACTCCACTTCCTCTCCTGCAGACAAAGATAAATGAACGCAGCTTTAGGGTGCGTCTCAAGTCTCTTATTTTATGTCTCCTCGCTGCTCGCCTGAACCGGACGTTGTTCCTGATGCGCCATTTTGACGAGCATCCCAAGTCTCTTATTTTGCTTGGAGGAGCGAGGAAACATGAGAGCAGCCTTCATGGAAGTCTTTTACCAGCCGACACGCCCCCTTATTGGATATCAGTTATTGATTGAACGCTGCAGCTGATCAGACCGATCTGATACATCACTGCAGTTTCACACCGAAGTGGAGACAGATTATAGATTCAATTTAAATGTTTCACTCCCAAGTTTTATGCTTTACTTGTTTTCTGATTCATCATCGTTAAAATCTATTAATTGTCGGTCTGATCAACAAAAGAACCATTAACAACTTTCTTCATGTATTAGAAAGATTTTTCTTTTCATGATGTTATTTCCTCTATTAAACTGTTTCTTGCTGACAGACAGACTCTTCCTGACTTTAATTTGATCCATAATAACAGTTCAACACATTTATATTTTACATCATTTATCGTCATTTACATTCAGTCACATGTGAGGCTGAAAATTCCTGAACGTCGGGTTTGATATGAGTTACATCATTTCCATTTTCCCTGAAACATTTAGCCAAATACATATTTCCCAGTGTTCAGGAGACACTCTGATCATATTCTGGGTTACTGAATGATGAATTCACTATCAGGATTATCAAAAGATACAGATGCAAATAATCAATAAATAGTATAAACGCATTCTGTGAGTAGAAATGGTTCCTGTGCGTCTGAGCAGGACACAGTATAAATACAGAATGCAGGTTTTTATTTATGTGTTTGTTAAACAGGAAACAGCTGCAGAGAGGAAACAGCTGCTCTAGCGGTGATAACTGCGAACCTTTATTAGTATTAACACAGTGCACATGTGTGCAGACACAAAACTTCTACAGCTGTTAAAGCCGACTGACAGCTGATCCAGCTGTGATCAGCTGATCCAGCTGTGATCAGCTGATCCAGCTGTGATCAGCTGTCGCCGTCATCAGAAACGGACGTCGCTTCACATGACGCTTCAGAGGAGAGGACGTCTCATGTCTCTTAAAACACATTTCCTCGTTTCCTCTCCTCGCTTGGTTTCCTTGCGTCTCTCCTGCGTCCACGGTGGGAGGGACTAAGACGCAAGTGAGGGAAACGTGGATGCAATTTAAGAGACTTGGGATGCAGCCTTAGTCTGTCATGTGGTCCTTTTCATCTGTGTGACGGTGTAGCAGCTGCTGCATCTGGGACACTCAGGAGGAACAAACACACACAGAAAGAGTTCAAGAAAGTCACCTCCATGTTTCTGCCATCTGACTTCCTGATTCAGTTTATAGAGGAGCAGCAGAACAACCACAGACTCACATACAGAACAACCAGAGGCAAGAGGAGCACTGAGACAGAGGAGGAAGAGGAGGAGGAGGAGGAAGACAGAAATGGGTTAAAATGTTTATTAACTGTGAGGAACTTAATGATAAAACTCTTTCTTTGCTCTGGTCTAATAAAAGAAATGAAAGAATTTAGAAATCCTTGTGAAATATGAGCCTAGAGATTTTTATGACTTGTCACATATACAAAATACATCTACATCATGTGAAAGACATGTTTACTGTCAAGTATAAAACTGAAGGTGTTTTACATCCTCTACATGCTGCTGTCATGACAACAATAACATTTAAACTAAAATGAAACATGAGCTTCAGTCTTGTATGACTTGACTGTTGGTTTTTGTTGTTATTTAATGTTTAGTTATTGAAGCTGAAGTTGTCAGAGAGACAGTGATGGACAGAAAACCTGTGAGCTGCAGCAGCAAGAGCACAATCAGCAGAGTGAAGTGTGACAGCGTCAGGGCGTAACGACCACGCTGTTCATCTTAATGAACGGGTTCAGGGGTCAGGCTTGTTCTGATTGGATGTTACCAGCCACACAGCTGAGGATGAGTCAGTGATTGTGAAGCGTATTGAAAACAGCTGAGACCAATCAGCTGAAACAAGCCGACTTCAGCGCTCTGCCTGAAAGCTTTTTGATAAACTTCATTAAAAGCTTCTCATAAATATCACATTATAAAGCAACACGTAATGATTACAGGCCAGAAAACATGTGATGCAACATGTGATGTCAAACAGGAAAAGGTACAAAGAAGCAGCTCAGATTAAAAAGCTGCAGGTTCAAAACAACTTGAATCAAATGTTAAAGTTCTCTGTGTGTTCAGTGTCTTTTTCAATACGACCACTAGGAGGCACCAGAGTCAGACACTTTGAATTTGACACATACTGGCTGTAAAATGACTCACTATGGTGGACAGACCTTCCTGCAGTATTACTGCTGGAGCAGCAGTCACTTCCTGTCTAAAGAGGTTCAGGTTCATCATGATGAGGAGATGAGATCTTTTTTAAAACACACAGACAGTTCCAACAGTCATTCATGACTTCAGTAAGTGTTGAACTCGTCCAGACCTACAAATATTTGGGAACTGTGTTTGATGACAGATTGAGATTTAGTGACAGTACAGATGTGAAAAAGCTCAGCAGCGTCTGAGCTGCAAACTAAACTCCTTTAGATAGAATATTGATGTTTTATTCCTTTTATTGAAAGTATTTTAACTGCTGGTTTACAGAACCGACTGCAACATGTTGTTAACCTCAGCTGTGAAATTATTGACAAAACACAAAGATCTCTTACAGTTTCATACTGAACAAGTCCTCAACAAATCAGAGATTATCAACAACCCCACACATGACGTCCTCTACGACTACTTTAACCTGATGTCATCAGGAAACTGTTTTAGGTCTCCTGCATGTAAAACAAACAGAAGGAAGTTTGGTTTTATTCCAGAAGCCATCAGACATGTGAACAGATGCAGTAAAAGAAACGATCAGTTTACCTTGTAACCCATATAAAACTATATATGCCAGAAAATAAAAAGCCCTCTAATCTCGTAGGGTTCATGAGATTTTCCTCTAAAAAGCTCCATGAGACTAAAGAGCATTCGTCAAGCCAAGCCATGACAGGACGTAGCTGAAAGGACTGATGGTAGCTTTTAAAGTCCGCCCTGATCTTTGGATCTCAGCAGTACTGATCATTTGAATTACAGATGTTATCTCAAATATATTTACTCACTAGTTTATCCATCCAAACCCGGTAGTCCACTGGGGGAGAGAGCTGAATCATGCAGGGCTGAACATTCATTTTAATTGCAGATATGTGAGTCTGTAAAGAAGCAGGCAGCTTGGTCCAACTTGCAAGATCATCTTTAACTTCCTCTTTTCATATACGTATACGTATATTTTATGTACAATGGTTTTAAGCCCATTTTTCACCAGTGAAAATTAGCATTAACGTTATCACAGTTAACTATAGACTGTAAATGCTCCGTGCTAACCAAGCTAGCAGCTAGCGTTAGGGTCAGCTCCACAATTCTTGTCACTTCTGGCTCCAAGAATCCGAGATGGACTGCGGCTGGTGCTTTGGTGTTCCCTCTGTCCCCCTGCCGAGACCCTCGTAAGAACTCCTCCATGTCTTTATAAACTAACACTGTTCGCTGCTCAGAGTGACCTTGAAAGTGGCGAGGTAAATCAGGGAGGATCTGACGCCCTTCTCACGTAGAGTCATCTGCATGCAGGAGAATGCTTTCACCGCTGGCTTGTATGAACATTGCACTCAGCATAAAAATGCAGGGTTTTGCCAGCAACCCGGACGGGGGCGTGTTTCATTGTGTTACAGGCACCTTTCAGTATAGCATTATGATCTCAATGCCTGAGCAGACGCAGGATCATTGTCTGTGGGATGCACTATGCTAACCAAGCTAGCAGCTAGATTAGGGTCAGCTCCACCCTCTCATCCAAGTATGGTCACTTCTCATCACTTCAGGTTCCAAAAGTCCCAGATGACGACAGTCAAAATGGCAAACTCAAAGCTTCAAAATAAGAGTCCATAAACCAATGGGTGACGTCACAGTGGCTACGTCCATTATTGTGTTCAGTCTATTGCAGATCAGATGTCCCAGTTTAGCAAGAACAGGATCCTTCTTATTGTTGGGGCAGTTAGGAGGATCTCAGTCTGATCTTCATTCAGCTTTAGGAAGTTGCTGTTCATCCACTCATTAATGGCTGACACATATTCAGTTAGATTGGACAGAGTATTTGAGTCATCTGGACATTTTCCTCAGCAGCTGCCCTGTATCATGGAAATATAGATGTTCAAACCATCATTTAGTCTGAGCACTTGAAGGACTTTTCATCCATGTTGGAGCTGAGTTGGAGAACCACTGGACTAAACTAGCTAACTGTATATAAAGTAGTGTAAACTAGCTAACTGTATATAAAGTAGTGTAAACTAGCTCCACCTCCAGCAGCTACAACAGTAACATGCTGCTCTAACACTGATGCTTCACTATTAATAATCTAATGATGTCATATATAATAATATATCAGTCAGAGGGACCAAACCACTACTTTTACTGCAATACTTTAACTACATCAAGCTCATAATACTTATGTACTTTTACTGCAATACTTTAACTACATCAAGCTCATAATACTTATGTACTTTTACTGCAATACTTTAACTACATCAAGCTCATAATACTTATGTACTTTTACTGCAATAATTTAACTACATCAAGCTCATAATACTTATGTACTTTTACTGCAATACTTTAACTACATCAAGCTCATAATACTTATGTACTTTTACTTGGAATGCAGTACTTTTACATTGCTGTATTGGTACTTTTACTGCAGTAAAGGATCTGAATACTTCTTTTAGCAGACACAGTTTCAATGTAAATGTTACTGGAACCTGCAGGTAATGGGGGGTCTTCATGGTAAAAAGATGAATGTGGAGGGGAGCAGCTGTGAGTTGTGGTTGGAGGAGGAACTCCGTCATTTAGGGAAGTGAGTGAGTTTGTTGGTGAAGGCGGAAGAGAAGCAGCATTAAACCATCAGAGCTTCAACATGAAAGTCCGACACAGTCTGATCTGCTTCTTCCTCCTCAGTGAGTTCACTCGTTCTGTATTTCTCTCTTTCTTTAACACATCAGTTTATTTCTTTATTTACAGTCAGTCTGAACCGTCTTCACTGTTATCTGTCAGTGGTTTCTATAGTTTCTATGGTTTCTGTGGTTTCTGTGGTTTCTGGATTCTGAAACAACCTGTTTTTCAAAAAGAAGAGGAAATCTGTGAGTCACATCCACAGTAAATCCACCGTCAGGCTGAAACCAACAAAGTGTGAAAACAACGTATTTCT
Organism: Thunnus maccoyii; assembly: GCF_910596095.1. Lineage (NCBI taxonomy): Eukaryota > Metazoa > Chordata > Actinopteri > Scombriformes > Scombridae > Thunnus > Thunnus maccoyii. The sequence continues at coordinate 35,419,457 of NC_056536.1, forward strand.
GAGCGTCTGGTTCCTGGATCATCAGTGAACCCTGTTAGACCAGAAACAGCTTTATAAACTTTATAAACCTAAAAATCATTTTTCAAACTACAATATTTTAGAAAATGCAAACTTTTTAATATCTTTCTCATTTCACCTGCCGTCACAGAATATTTGAGATAATATTTGTTTTACCTGATTTCAGCAAAGCAGTTTAAAGATCAAAGTGTGATTTTAATGCCTGTTTCAGTGAGGAGAGAGTAGGAGCTGATCACTAACTACAGCTGCACATAGAAAAGCAACTTCAGCAGCTGGAACAGCTGAGAGTCTCACAAATACAGTAAACACTGTATAAGTTTAACTGACTGTAGATCAGTTCAGTCAGCTGTCTGTTCTGTTCAATAGGAACAAACAGTGAAGACATGAACATGTTGAAATCTACAGACACACATGAGCTGCTGGTCTGTGGCTGAAGTCTGGACTTCAGAAATAATCTCATTCTTTGCACCAGAGTCTGTGTGAAGGTTTTCAGTTGGTTTCATTCTTGTTGACACGTTTATTTCTACAGCAACTCAAAGTTCTTTATAATAAAACATAAAAGACAAAATGTAAAGGAAACATTGTCAAAAGGCACATTTATGGAGTTAAATAAATGTATAAATAAGAATAATACTATTAATAAATAAATGTTTAGTGTGAGATGATTAAAAAACTAAATTGAAAAGAAATCAAAGGCAACAAACAGAAAAGTCTTCAGTCTTGATGTAAAAGAACTGAGATCTGCAGCAGAACTTGAGTTCAGATATGTGGAGCATAAAACCTGAAGCTGCTTCTCCAGGTTTAGTTTGGACTCTGAGGACAGAAAGCAGACCTGATCCAGACCACCTGAGAGTCTGGATGCTTCATAACGCAGCAGCAGATCACAGATGTATTTTAATGAGTTCATTACAGCATATATAGATAGAAACTTTATTGATCCTGACGGAAACATCTACATTTGCAAAGTAGTTTTATTTCTTCTTTTGGGAGCATCAAAGTGAAACTGAGTCAAATCAAGTTATGAGCAGAATGTGAGACTGGTTGAACTGGGCAGCTCCCACTGTGACTCTGTGGTTCTGTAAACATGTGAAGCAGGAAATATTGTGATCAGACTGCAGCATCTTACAGGAAATACAGACAGTAACTGTTGATTGTTCTTCTTTCCAACAGGCCTCATCAATGCAGAAATCCCTGTTCATGAAGGAACTGAAGGAGGAAACATCACAGTCGCCTGCAAATTCTATTTCTCTGGAGACAAAAAGTTCTTCTGTAAAGAAAAATGTGAAGAAGGAAACGTTCTCATTAAAACAACTGATGTCAGAGCTCAGAGTGGCAGATACAGCCTTGAATATAAGGAAGGATTTTATCCAATAAATTCTAAAATTCTGTATGTGAGCATCTCACAGCTGACCAAGTCTGACTCAGGACGGTACAGATGTGGTTTGGGCAGAACTCTGTTACCTGATGGATTTTCAGAGCTTGAGATCAGAGTCTCAGATGGTGAGTTTCTAAGTTATGAAAATATTCTTACTGAAGAAAACTGTAACTGTTTACTGACCACTGATGATGTTTCACATAACCTCAATATTCAATATTTGGTCTAAAACATGATATTTTCATCACTTTGTATGTTGATAACTGCTCCTTTAAAACCTGATAAACTCAGTGACTCAAGCAAAGATGCACTACAGTGTAAAACAGTATTAATGAACCAATCACCTTGTTTATTTCTGCATTCTTATCTGCATTATTATTATTATGATTAAAATGTTTTGTTTTAGTTTTCTCAAACAAGATTTCTGTGTATCAGTATCTGAGGTTTTATTGTTCACAGCTCCGACCACTTCAGTCCCATCAGCCTCCGCTCCACCAGGAAGCTTCACACCTTCATCATCCTCCCCTGAAACCACAGAGCAGTCTGACCAGCAGCAGACTGACAGACCAACAGCACCACCTGCAGCACCTGCACCACCTGCATCACCTTCACCACCTTCACCACCTGCATCACCTGCAGCACCTGCACCTTCAGGTACATTTACATGTTCAAAGGTTATTTCTATTTCTAATGGCGACTCTCAGTCACAGCTGAGTGAGAACTTGGAGTTCATACAAAGCTAAAAGCCTCACTGGATGATGATCATTTGTATCATCTTTTCAGTTTTCAAGAAAGACAGAAGACATAAACCCTTTAAGAACAAGAACTTTGAAGGGTGAAATCTGATCAAACAGAAGCCAGAAGTGAGCAGGACGTGAGTTTTCTATATGAAGAGTGTAGGAGACCATTGAACTACAGGATCTGATGCAAGATGAAAGAGTGAAATATGAAACCCGTGTAGATTGTTATATAATGATAATAATGTATTCATATACATGTATAAAGTTATAAATAATATTAATACTGGCTGAAGTTATGATGATCTTACAGCATCACATTAATCTAAAGCATCAATACCACAAAACTCAACATCACTAAGTAAAGAAGCTGCTATTTATTTCACTTCCTCTCTCTCTGTTCATTCAAACTGAACAGTATTCAGCACCACACATCTTCATTTTGAAACTCCAACAGTGTTGTGTAAGGTCAGACAAAGTGCTTTGTGTATTTATGTATTAACACATTTAGTTTACCAGATGTGGTTAAAAGCTGGTTTCCGCCTGTCCTCCCTGCAGGGGGGAGCAACAGCGAGGCAGAAGGAGTCAAAGTGAAAGATAACAGTCAGTTGTGCTGAATTCAAACACTTTGAAAGCAGAAACAGTAAAACATCAGTATATCAGCAATACTGTTCCCCAACTAGAGGACATATTTATATACTCTATACTATAGCTACTCCAGTGCATGGAAACATTACTCCAGTTGATGTGAGGTGTCAACGAGTATCAACAACATGAAAGAAACTAACACAGATGTTATAAATTATAAGTATTCTAATAGTAAATACATGTTCTTTTCTCATTTCAAGTAAAATAAGGGCTGCATTTGAAAATAAAATAATGCGCCTCCTGAAATGAAGTGTATCGATCACATCTTAGTTTATTTTCTGCGTCTTCAGTTTGGATTTGAGCGGGTTCTGGTTCGGACACTTGCTGCTGCTGAGCTGCTAAACGTGCTGCTAACGCTACGCTTTCTGTCGAGACATGTGGTCAGAGTGTCCATTCTTGTACATACAGTCGCACTGCACTGCAGGTGTGTAACATTTCATACAATTATACCCACAGGGGGCGCTAAGGTAAAATTACAACATGATATTTCTGCAATTCTGTCTTCTTTAATAAAATGAAACTTGGTACAAAAGTTCTCCATGAGAATCTGCAGACATACTGAATCATGGCACCAGTAGCCCCACCTTGTGGTCCTTAATAAAACACCACTATACTATTTATTTATTTATGTATTTATTGGGACCACGTACAATGTTAAACATAAATGTTACCATTTGATGTAATGTACCAGAGTTAGCTTAAAGCTAATTTTCATCTGCAGTCCCTTACAAGTAAAAGATATAACAGGATAATAACAAACAGCACAAAGCAAAAAACACACAGGACGCATTATACAAAATACAAAGCTACACAACAGCACATCACATACACCCACAATGTCAACTAGAAATTAATAATGTAAACTTGTCAAATTAAAAGTAAGATTATTTGCATTCATGAGAAGACCATAGATGAAGTTTAGATTCAGTGGTTACAGCTGAGTAGTTTTTAGCAGTTTTTTTTAATTTGGTCTTGAATGTATTGATGGAACTGCAGTTCTTCATATCATCAGGAAGGACGTTCCACTGAGTCGTTGCTTTCACAGAGAAAGCTGACTGTCCAGATGCAGTGTGATGAAATGGTTCAATCATCTAGAGGATATTCTGGAGGATCTAACAGAACTTACTGAGCGAGTGAACACAAAGTCACATAGTGGAGGAGGACAAACCATTTAACATTTATAAACTAGACACAAATTTGAGAATAATCTAAAATTGTCAAAGCTCAGTAAATTGTATTTCTCCAGAACCCTACAGTGATGGAAATGCATCGGCTTTTTGTCCAGAGTTTTTAGAGTTTGTTTGTTTAAGGACTCAAGAGGTTTTATGGCTGTTTCTCCAGCCTGCCCCCAACATGTGATCAATAACACATCTGGGAAAGAATCACAGCTGCGTAAATATCTGCAGCGTCCAAAGAGAGACAGTTTCTAATATGTATAAAAATTGCTAAGTTGAACTTTATGGTTGTAACCGTTTTTTTTAACATGTTTCTTAAAGTTCAAATTTGGTTCCAGTGTCACACCAAGATATTTAATATCAGTAACTATGTCAATGTTTTAGCCTTTGATGAGAATATCAGCGTTAGGAGGTTGTACCATAGTCTTAGAGAAAAACATACCCTTTGTCTTGTTTACATTTAGACTCAGACATGATTGATCAAGCTAATGTGTGATCCTTTCCGATGCAATTGTTAGCTTAGCAGCAGCTAACTCAGCTGTTTTTGCATGTGTGTACACAACGGTGTCATCTGCCTACCTACCAACCTACCTACCTTATGTATGTTTATTGTGTAAATTCCATATATGCTTGTGCATATTTACAATATATACAAATACGTTTTTGTTTTATATATATATACTGTATACTGTATGAAACTATGTCATTTTGCAACCCAGAAATTATGTTTATATGCAGCTTAACTGTTTCCCAGTGATGTTGTGTTATCAAATATAATCTAATGTTTCTAACAAAACGTATCTGCTGCATCAGTTTAGTCGTATATGAGCGTAATTTCTAGGAGACAGAGTTGCATATTGAACCCAGAAACGTTTGTTCTTAAACAAACTCATTCTACCACTCCACCTGTCACAGGTGTGGAGCTGTATGTGGGCGTGGCTCTCACTATCCTGGTTGTCATGTTATCACTGGCTTTGCTGATATTCTGCATGAGGAGGACCAATAATAATAAAGGTAAGACAACAGGAAACACATGACACCGTTTACAGTCACACTGTAGTCTTTAAACAAGTCGATGGTTTCTTCTTGTGAGTAAAACATAATTTTAGCTGATTTTGATAAGACCATGGATCATGCTGTCTAACAGGAATTCATGAATAAAATCATTACAACTGGGCACAATGTCTCTCACAATACTTAAAAACAACCAACATGATGCTTAAAAAGACTTTAAACAACCAACATGATGCTTAAAAAGACTTTAAACAACCAATGTGATGCTTAAAAAGACTTTAAACAACCAACATGATGCTTAAAAAGACTTTAAACAACCAACATGATGCTTAAAAAGACTTTAAACAACCAACATGATGCTTAAAAAGACTTTAAACAACCAACATGATGCTTAAAAAGACTTTAAACAACCAACATGATGCTTTAAAAGACTTTAAACAACCAACATGATGCTTTAAAAGACTTTAAAACAACCAACGTGACGCTTTAAAAGACTTTAAACAACCAACATGATGCTTAAAAAGACTTTAAACAACCAGAGGTTCCATCTCTGTCAAATGAATCTAACGGCTGCTGCAGCAGTTCTGAGGAACTTGTTTTCTCTGTTTGCATCGTGTCACAGAGCTGGAATAAGTGTTTTCCTCTTTATTTCCTGAACGTTAGCTTTAGTTATGGCAAATATTCCAAAGGCAAGCTCCTCTAACTCACCTATTCCCAAAACGTTTGCCTTTGTTCCACAGACGTTTACAGGAAATGAAACCTGTTGTGGTGTCAGGACCTCGGTGGTGAGATTACAGCTGGTGGTGTATGAGGCAGAGATCACGACCTCTGTCTCTGTTCATATATGGTCTCTGGTGCTGGATGTGAATGTCGTGCAGAGACTCCTGCTGTGACTGCTTTTCAGTCTGGTGCAGAGTAATAAATCATCTGAACAGCTTTGAACATCAGTTTTGGCTTCTGCTGACAGTTTTGGACTAAAACTAGAAATGAAACTACATGTTTAGTTCTTCTCTCTCTGACTGAGACGGATGTTTGTTCTTTCAGATGCTTCTGCAGATACAGAGTTGACGTCTGTCACAGAGGTGAGTTTGAGGTCAATTTGTGAAATCTGAGCATCATTATCTGATATTAATGTAAACCAAGCGCCTCCTCTCCTCCTGCAGGCCAACCGAGTGAACGAGGAGATCAGAGAGGACAGACGGAGCAGATCTCCTCCTGAAGCGTCTTCAGCTAACATCTACGCCAACTTCACCAAACCAACTGAAACCACCAGCGACCACAGCTTGACCACTGCAGCCAGTTCTCAGCACAAAGTAAGAAACAACTGTGGCAGCATTTTATCTTTGGGCTCAAAAAACAGAAGCTTTAGACTGAATCCTTTAAAAAACTCAACATGGTAATAGTTTGATTTTCACACATTTCACAAAGAGATGTGTATAGGTTATATCTCAGATATAAAGAGAATCACAGGTTTTAATTAGAAGTTACTCAGATAAATCAGTACAGGTGGAAAACGACCTCCGGTTACACCTGTCAGCATGTCAAATTGAGGGAAGACTAGTTGGGTTATAAATGTGTTTTATTTTAAATAAATAAACATAACTATTTACAGAATGATAAGCATGAGGTGTGGAGGATTAGTTGCATCAGTAGTGTAGGAGATGTGTGGATGTGTTGAAGGGAGCAACATGTCAAACCAAATATATTGAATGTCTGAACTGTGGCTGTAGAAACAATGAGCACCTCATCAGTCGCTGAGGGTTTTTCAGTCAAAAGCAGATCATGATCAGTGAAAACTAAGATATCACAGAGCCAACAGAGACACTGAAATGCTGCAGAGCCCAAACAAGCAGCAGTGCCTTCTTTCTGACCACCGAATAACTGAGCTGGTGTTTGTTCAACTTTCTGGAGGAGAAACTTAGAGAGCAGCCGGACTCCTCCTCATCCTCCTGCCACAGAACAGCACCAACACCCACACTGCCTGCATGTACGTGGAGCTTAATAATCATGATGTCACGCTCTCAAATGCATTTTGACAATGTGAAGACCAAATGAACTTGGCTCTGGCTTTTAACAAGTCAGTAAACAAAAGAGAAGAGTTATTAGAGAAGCTGCTGGAACCAACCAGCCACAGGAAACACATCGACTCTTGGTGGTTGAGGGAGGAAACTGTTGCACAGCAAAGACCTCAGCTTCCTTAGAAAGGTCACATGGCCTTAGTGAACTCACATTTAGCAAGATTGTGCTCTTTTACAGAGTTGGTCTGTATTATGCATCATTATATAATGAGTTTCTCTCTATGACAAAAATTATTTAACCAAAGCGTTTCCCTTAATAGTGTGTTTAATGAAAAACGTATATAATCAAACAGTTTTTGTTCACAGAGAGAAGTAAGTAACCTGCTGCCTTTAAAGGAACAGGAACTGTGCCAGATTGTGATCATTTCACAGTAACAAGCCACAAGCTTCTGTTATTTATAGGAGGAAGTCCTCAGACTGTGTTGTAGTGTGGACAGAGACCAAGACACTCAGACTGACATGATGATTAAAACCAGAATAAAGACAAAAAACACTGAACAAAGCAGTTTCACATTAAAAGTCAGTGTTTCTCTGGCACTGCTTGGTGGTAACAGGACGTCCAGGAGGGGCTCTGTGTGAGTCGAGTGTCGTTGCAGCTGAAAAGTCGCCTGTCTGGTGAGGTGACACAGACACAGTATTTTTCTTTAATAAATCATCAAATATATGCATATAGGCTTTCCAAGCTCTGTAGAGGGAAGCACACTGATCAAATCACACAAACATTTTATTCTTTCAGCCTCTGCCAACTCAACCGTTAACACGAGCGTCATGTGTGCAGTCACAAACACCTGTTTCCTGCAAGATCAATAACCAGTCACGCCCATCTCGTACAGTTTCCAGTTCTTGCATTTAGTTCTCCTTCTTTAACAATCACTTCTTAGGATCAGGGCCATCGTGTATCATGCACTTCAGATAACCTTTTCTATTTCTTCTTTCCTGACAGACAAGACACTCATTTCACCTTCACAAACAAGATGCAAGACATTTTGTTTAAAACACAGCAATGTGATTACAACACATAAAGGTCAATAGACACTTTCAAGAGTGCATCCTGTTCTTTAAGATATTAAGATCCAGACGTCCGATGACTAAAATCCTTCATCCAGTTAAATGATACAAACACATATACACATACACATATAAAAACAACCAACATCTAAAAAGTTTATCATAAAAATATGGCTTGAAACTGGATAAAAAGTCAATTTATGAGTATTTCTGGTGGATAACCACAACACTGACGCATGTGCACAAGATGATCATCAACTTGTCTGAGTATACTCTTCGGTAGAGGGTAAAGGGGATGATGCTATTGTGTCCATGACAACCACAATGCCAACGCATTCACATTTCCCATTGACAGGCGACCAAATGAAACAGACCGTTACCTTGTTTGAAAATTGTTGGAAACATTTAGAATAATATAAGTACACAACTCAACAAAATATATAACATAAGTCTGGTCATTTTTAGTCATTTTAATGTGGGAAAGTTACATATTATTATACAGTTGTTCAATGCATCGTGTTGCTTCAACCTATGCACAGATAAATCATAACTGAACTCCAAAACTCATGTCAGCATCCATTGTAATGTTTGTACTCAAGGCCAGGTTGTTGTTTGTACATTTTATAATACATCATTAAAGGTGCCATGCTGACCACCCACAACAACTAAAGCTGATACAGAACAGAACTAGCATGCAGCTACCATCCTACATTACGTTTTACATTTTACATTTTCCACCAATCACACTCTCTGGGAAGCATTGATTATTATTATTATTCATATTAATCTGTGAATCACTAATGTACATTCAAATTCACCTTGTATGCCACCCCAAACCAATGTCCCCAACACTTAGAGGAGTTTACTGTATTTTGTCACCATAACAGTCCAATTTTACTTTTCCTACCTGTGCAAACATGTTTGAAACAGTTGTCAGCATGTTATTCATATCATCGTGGCTCACTGTGACCAGAGTCCTGAGTCCCAGCATGCTGATGCAAAAGTACACTGACTAGAGATCAGCTCAGTTCTACCATCAATACAATAGTTGGAAAAGGCAAATATAGGGGTTTCAAATCAGGCTATATTAAAGATGTTCACACCAAACGCTGAGAGCAGAGAGATGAGCAGACAACCAACGGGAGTTTATTTCATTACACACGAACATACAGAACTCAGAAAATCACCAATGCAGCTCCCCTTCAACTTCACACACACACCTATTTATACCAAAAGCAGACGTGACTTCCTGCCTGTGTTTTTTGGCACTTTTGTGAGCCAAATGATCACTTGGACTTTGACCAATGGGTGTAGATGTCTCTGCACCATTTGGACATTTCTTAATTTCTGCCATGAGTGTGTGGTGTACTTTGCTGCCCCCCTTTCCTAATATTTCCAGATGTCTCCTGTTTGTCTGGTGGCTTAATGTTTTTTGGATGGATCAGTAGCTGGCATAGATCAAGCCGATCTGGTAAAAGTTTTGTTTTCCCAGAGATTGTAACCAGAACTTTCAAAAACAATCTCCTTTAAAGGAGTTGTTTTTGCCTATCCATTGCTGTTGTGCAACCCTTAGTGTTTGGTGTATTTTTTAGTACAGTTCCACACGCTCATCATATTGTTGCTTCTACACAAACTGGTCCTATATCAGCTGATCAGCCGTCATCATTGATTGGCCAGTGTTTGTCCCGCTATTACTGAATTGGATCTGGTTAACATCTCTGTTCATGACTCTACCATACACACATGAATGAACAGGCACAGTGTCCATGGCAGGACACCACGGACGCCTGAAGTTTGCCAAAGAGCACTTTGACACTCCACAACACTACTGGGAAAATGTTTTGTGGACTGATGAAACGCTGAGAGGTTGAATTGTTTGGTAAGAACATGCAGCACTGAGATGACTGATGGTGTAAAAAAGGCACTGTATGCCAACATGAAAACATCATCCCAGCGGTGACGTACGGCAGAGGAAGCATCATGACACGGGGCTGCTTTGCTGCCTCTGGGCCTGGACAGTTTGCCATCATTGAGGGGAAAATGAATTCCCAAGTTAATCAAGGTATCTTACAGGATAATGTCAGGATGGCTGAAGCTCAGTAGAAGTTGGCTGATGCAGCAGGACAATGACCCTAAATATCAAAGTAAATCTACTACAGAGGGTTAGGGTTAGCGTTAGGGTTGGGGTTAGTGCTTCAAACAGAGAAAATCCACATTTTGGAGTGGTCCAGTCAGAGTCTAGACCTTAACTCAGTAGATTAGCTGTGGAATGACCTCAAGAGAGCCATTCACACCAGATATCCTGAGATTATGGCTGATCTGAAGCAGTTCTGTAAAGAGGAATGATCCAAAATTCCTCCTGAGCATTGTGTTTGTCTATACTTGTGACTTAGATGAAGATCAGATCATATTTTATTATTATTATAATAATCCAAAAAAAGAGATGAATTCAAAGGGTTCATGTACTTTTTTTGCCATTGTTTTTTATCTCAGGTTTTCTTGTTTTCTATGTAAAATATAAATTAATAGGTTAACTGTTTTTTCTTATTATTATTTTTATTATAATTAATAATAATAACAATAAACTTTATTTGTATAGAGTATATCATAAATGAAATGCAGATCAAGGCATTTCACATAAAAAACATTTAAGGCACTTAATCAAAGGTTGCAAAGAAACAATAAAATACAATAAAAGTAGTAAAAGTAAATGAAATAAAAATATTTCAGTGAGGATGTTAACAGCCTCCTTAAAAGCAAGATTAAAAAGGCCTTAAGATGTTATAAACTTTGGAAAAGTTGCATGTTTGACAGTTTTGTCTAAGAGTCCATAATAAGAGAAAACTGCCTCTCCAGACTTCTTTCTCTTGACTGGTCTTTGTTTTCTTTTCCAGACTGAAGATGATCTAAGTAAACTCATCTACTCTCAGGTGGATTTTTCCAATGCCGCCACCACCTTGCTCCACAGCGGCCATGTGACCAGCGGTTACGCCAATGATGTCATTTACTCTGTGCCTCAGGTACAAGAAAGCTCTGATAGACGCCACACAGGAGACTCTTCTCCACCTCTGTACTCTGTCATATCTAAACATTAGCTTCAACACTACTGACTCCACATCTAAACTCTTGGTGACAGCAGGTGACATCGTTTGACAAGTTTTGAAATTTATTCATAAAATAACCACAAATGTCTTGTCATAATAACGTGTCAGGTTTGAAATTTTTATTATTAAGCTTCTCTTAAATTATTTTGGTTACATTAATATTATTAATAAATTATTACTGTGGTTAAGATACATGATTCTTATCAAAGATAGTGTAAGGTATTTTGGTCTAACCTCTTCCACTCTACCCCTATCATGGAGTAAAAACACCTTAAATGACCCGATTTAAACTCCTCCTGAACCACAGTGACTGTCTGCATAAACAAAGTCTCTCCAGAAAGGAAACCTGTGGAAGAAACACTGGAAGTGATATATAAAACACCTTTCAACAAGTTTCAGTGTCTCTGGTTCAAATTACATTATAAATAAATTTAAATGGATGTTATTTTTGTTTACGTAGCAAGGTGAGAAAGTGAGAAGAGGGTCATCCAGCAGAGTTAATGAGATTAATGGTGGAGTTCAGTGTTATTCAGGATACTAACACTGTGGGGGCGAGTATAGTTGGCGATTAGCTTCAGGAGAGGGTCAGGGTTAGGGTTATGGATTAGCGTTAGGGGGTCAGGGTTATGGGTTAGGGGTGAGGGTTATGGATTACGGTTAGGGGGTTAGGGTTATGGGTTAGGGTTAGGGGATTAGGGTTATGGATTAGGGTCAGGGTTAGGGGTGAGGGTTATGGATTAGGGTTGGGGGTTAGGGTTATGGATTAGGGTCAGGGTTAGGGGTGAGGGTTATGGATTAGGGTTGGGGGTTAGGGTTATGGATTAGGGTCAGGGATATGGATTACAGTTAGGGGGTTAAGGTTATGGGTTAGGGTCAGGGTTATGGGTTAGGGTTAGAGGATTAGGGTTATGGATTAGGGTTAGGGAGTCTGAGGTTAGGGTTATGGATTAGGGTTAGGGGTTATGGTTATGAATTAGGGTCAGGGTTATGGGTTAGGGTTAGAGGATTAGGGTTATAGGTTAGGGTCAGGGTTATGGGTAAGAGGGTTAGGATTATGAATTAGGGTCAGGGTTATGGGTTGGGGTTAGAGGGTTAGGGTTATGGATTAGGGTTGGGGGTTAGGTTTATGGATTAGGGTCAGGGATATGGATCACGGTTAGGGGGTTAGGGTTATGGGTTAGCGTCAGGGATATGGATTACGGTTAGGGGATTAGGGTTATGGATTAGGGTTAGCGGGTCAGGGGTTAGGGTTATGGATTAGGGTCAGGGTTAGGGTTATGGATTAGGGTCAGGGGTTAGGGTTATGGATTAGGGTTAGGGGTTAGGGTTATGGATTGGGGTTAGAGGGTTAGGGTTATGGATTACGGTTAGGGGGTTGGGGTTATGGGTTAGGGGGTTAGGGTTATGGATTAGGGTCAAGGTTAAGGTTAGGGTCAGGGTTAGGGGTGAGGGTTATGGATTAGGGTTAGGGGGTTAGGGTTATGGATTAGGGTTAGGGGGTTAGGGTTATGGATTACGGTTAGGGGGATAGGGTTAGGGTTAGGGGGTTAGGGTTATGGATTAGGGTCAAGGTTAGGGTCAGGGTTAGGGGTGAGGGTTATGGATTAGGGTTAGGGGTGAGGGTTATGGATTAGGGTTAGGGGTTAGGGTTATGGATTAGGGTTAGGGGGTCAGGATTAGGGGTTAGAGGTGTGGAGATGGCTCATGAGAGCAGTGCCAGGTGAGCTGATTGGCACAGCTGGTGCTCATTAACTATTTATACTGTCTAAATGCAGTCTTGTGCTGGACCTCAGATGACTACATACAGATCAAATATGTTACAGTAGTTTACTAATTTTTAAAATGGTTTTACATTGTTTGAAAATGTTGTAATGCAACGGCAGACACCTGAAACTTAAGGAAGAATTATATGAACAAGTCTATAAAGTGAATTTGATAACTCTGTTTATTGCATGTGCACATATTTATATATTTTGTTGTTACAGTTTGTTACAGTTTTTATGCTTCATTGCTTTGTAAAACATGTCTTTCCTTTGTTTAAAATTATAGGTGTTTTGAAATAAATATTCATTATCTGGTAAACATGAAGCTTTACTTTCTGATCTGTTGCTAACAAATGGTTGAGATATCGCTTAGATGAATTATGAATATTTAAAATCTACTTTCCAGTATTTATAACATTGATATTCAAATGTGTAACTTCTCTTCAGCTAAAACAGAAGCAATAAACATTTCTGAGCAATGTACAGTCTTTATCTTTTACACAACATTTAAATGTTGGACAATAATCTCTAAGTTTGTGTTGAATATCAGACTAGTGTAACTAACTACACAGTAAACAGCAGAAGAGACTAACTAGTCTCAATCACTGTAAATCAGACTTCAACATGTCCTCATCCTCTGTTTTTAACCTCCTCCACTCATCCCTAAAATGACATAAACTTCTTTAAATCTGCATTAATGAGGTTTTTCCAGAAAGGAAACCTCCAAATGTTTCTTGTGAAACTGTCAGAAACACGCGAGCTGATAGAGAAACAGAGCAAAAGGTCTTTTAATCAGTAAAAACTGAAAGATTTCGCCCACATAAAATAAAAGTGTTGTTTTCAGTCTAAGTAACTGCATGTGGCTTATCTATGAGGGCTGTAAACAAAATATACAAAGAAGATCCACAAGAAAGGAAGAGAAGGCCAAATGGAGGACACTGGTGTCCAAGCAGAGTTAATGAGGTCTAAAATGATTTAAAACAAAAGTTGAACCCAAAACACACGTTCACTTCATACAGTGTAAAGCCTTGACTGTGTAGAAGTTCATTTCTGCTTTTATTCTTTAGTTCAACTCATCAGGGGCACCACTGCTCACCTTAAGTTGAATTGAGAACAGTGACGTCTGTCTGCTCAAAGGAAAACACAACAACGTCTAAGAGAAATTAATCATGGGGGTCACATATGCTCTTCAGACTGGTTTCACTTCTCTGTGGCATAAAGATCAACAACTAGACTTTTGAAACTTGCTTCAACTGTGCAAGTGTGCATTCATTATTTTCAGAGTGACACTAATGTTACGTATTGGTGCATTTTTGAAAATTCAGCATTGTGATCCTGTCACCACCCTGCTGGAATGATTACAGCAAGGTTTACTGTTCATTTGGGCTCCTCACTGTTGGTTTAAGACAGACATGAAATATTGTGAACCGTCCTTTAAATAGCATCGTCATGCTTGGTGGTTGAGGTGTGGTCACATCAGTTTCCCAGCATGCAGAGGGAGGTGCTGTTCAGACAAAGTCCTGTAGGTGGAGACATGAACACACAGAGATACTGTATGTGTGTGTGTGTGTGTGTGTGTGAGAGAGTGAGTGTGTGTGTGTATGTGTGTGTGTGTGTGTGTGTGTGTGTGTATGTGTGTGTGTGTGCGTGTGCATGTGTGTGTGTGACATTACAGTATTTGACTCTGTTTGTCAGTAATGAGTGAAAATGAGTCAGTTTAAATTCTTTCTGGTGATTCCTTGTGATTGAACCGATATGTGATTGGTGCATCATGAAGTCAGCAATGTGAAGAGAAAATCTGTTCTTCCCCTCAGTGAGCAGCTAAGATATTGATAGGTTATTGTTTGTATTGATTTGCTGCAAAAATCATGTGTAAATGACATGCAGAGGCACACACAGAGGTCCTTAGTCTGAGAGCAGAAGTGAAGATTGAGACTTTTCCCTCTTAAAATACTGTAACTGTGTTTTTGTATTACTTGTATTTATTGTTTTAAATATGATGTGTATCTGAAGAGGCAGTTGGAGCAGGTAGGCATGTTGTTGCATGTGTTTGCAGCTCGAGGGATGTTAATGTCTGTCGGTCACTCGTGCCGTCACTTTGGCCCAAACTGAAATATCAAATGAATATCATAGAAAATAACACCTGTAAGTTAAAGTTTGCACTCATCCAGTGAAATATCTCAACATCTAATGTGTTGATACACTATTCTGTGCAGATATTGTTTTGTTTCTCAGATGATGAATCCTCTGATTTTTCCTCTGAAGCCACCATGAGGTCACTGCATATTAATTGGATTGAAGTTTTTACACATGTTAATGTCCCATGAGAAGAGGCGGAGCTCGGTGACCTTTCAACTTACTGGCCGATTGTTTTCTCATGAATGTGTCACACTGTACAGATCACATCTACAGCTGCTGAGATCTGACCACTTCCAGATGTGGTCTGATTAATCCGATCCCATTCTGGTCACGTGTTGTGATGCGTTTACAGCTGCATTAATGTCTCTAGATAATGTATCCAGACACAGATCACATTTGAATGCCAGGTGTAAATGGTGTATTTGTGTTTAGTGAAAGTTAGTAAATGACTGTGAAGCATATGGTCACTATGATGTCACCTGTTGGTTTGTGGACAGCTGTTTTGAAGGCTCGAGTTTAGCAATTTGACTGTTGCCATCTTTGTGTCAAATATGGAGCCAGAAGTGACCATATTTGGATGAGATGGTGAGCTGACCTAGCGTTAGCTGCTAGCTTGGTTAGCATGGTGCATTTACAGCCCATGGTTAACTGTGATAATGCTAATGCTAATTTTCACTAGTGAAAAACAGGCTTGAAACCATTCAAACAAAATGTACTTACCAGAAAAACTGAACATCGACTCCTTACTTTAGTTGAGTTATGTTTATTTGACCTCTTTTATGGGCCCTGAACTTTATTTACATAGTTTGTTATTTGTACCTTTTGTTCGCATTTTTTGGGTAAAATAAAAACCCTCTTTTTTGAAACCACCTGAGTCTCCTTTGTCTGCCAGCTCAGTCCCTTACAGTGTCCTTCTCCGGTTGTTGCCACTGTTTGTTGTTGCTAGTCACATCATACATCTCAACCCAGCCGGTTGAGGCAGATGGCGTCCACCTAGAGTCCGGTTTTGCTTGAGGTTTCTTCCCGTTAAAGGGGGGTTTTTCCTGCTGCTTATGGAGGAATGTTGCTCTATGTGGAAAGTGCCCTGAGATGACTTTTGTTGTGATTTGGCGTTGTATAAAAAAAATTGAATTGAATATTTGAAGTATGTTCCTTGGATGAAGCACGATTAACATTCGTGGCTGGGAAGATTTTCCACCATTTTGGATTTTTTTGAAAAAACATTTTGCATCTTTTGGCAGATATTTAATCTAACCTTCACCAGACTTGGTTTGGTTTTAATGCAAATTCGATTGCAGCCAAATTTCTGAATGTAGTAGCCTACATACCATCACATGCACAAGTGTGTAAATTTGATAGATTTCTACTCACAGGGGGCGCTACTGTAACATTATATTTCTGCAGTTCTGTTGTCTTTAATAAAATGAAACATGGTTCACAAGTTCTCCATGAAAATGTGCACAACATACTGAATCATGGCACCAACAGCCCCATCTTGTGTTCATTCATAAAACACCACCATACAACTTATTCACTGCCATGTCTCTTAAATGTAATATTCCATGTTAACCAAATTCAGCAAGTTGTGCAGATGAGGATGCTGAGTGAAACTGCAGCATTTGATCAGCTGTAGGTGGCGCTACAAGGTTTTTAAAAATTCTGCAGCAGCTAACAAATTCCAGCTGTCACATGTATTGTCTTCAAAAAATGCAAAACTTCTAGTTCTTCTTCTTTTTCTTTGTTCAATATAGTCTCCTATTAATGCCTCCGCCCAGTTCCAGGACGATCCAGCTGTCTGACCTTCATGAGTCCCATATTTTACCTGTAAGACTCGTGTTTTAATGCTGTTGTTCATCATCTGTGATGTGAAAATATCAGATTTCCACAGTCAGAGAAATAAGAAGTGTGTATCCTGGTGTTAGCTCAGTTATAAAATCATAGTGCAGTATGGAGCGTCTCTCCTGATTGGCTGCTGACAGCTCTGTCAGGAGGTCTTATCAGCGTCTGGTTTACAAGTAGTTTAGTCGACTTTGCTAACATTCAACAGCGGAGCTGAGAGCATCAGAGTGGAGCAGGAAACAGAGACGCTCTGCTCTGCATTTCCGTTAGTTAACGCTGAGTTCACGGTAAAGAGTTGATGTAGAATTGAGTTTAAATCAGCATAAAACATTTAGGGTTTAGGATTAACCTTTAGATTCAGAGTTTATGTTCAGGTTAGACATCAGCTGATGTTTTACATCATCTCTGTCTCCTAGAAATGACTTTCATATACGACTGTGTGTAATTTAATAAGATTGTTGACTCCTGTATGTCTTCTCTGTGTCACTCTGCCCTCACACTTCAGATGACACGTCGTCTTTAATATGAACAAGTGTGTGTGTGCTGCAGTCTTTTGATGTTCTGTATTCCAGTCAGGGAGGCTGAGTCACACTTACGGTAAACTATCCGTATGGAAGGAGTGTGTGTGTGTGTGTGTGTGTGTGTGTGTGTGTGTGTGTGTGTGTGTGTGCATGCTTGATGCCATGTCCCAGACAAAGCCGGACATGAGACAAGGACACGAGAGAAAGATCTTCATCTGCTGTATTGATCACTGCATCTTAACTCGGTCCACACACACACACACACACACACACACGTTTAGGTTAAGTGAATTAAGCTTTAAGTGAGGGAGGACACAGAGATGGAGGGATGGGTGGAGGAGATAATGGAGCTGCTGTGTGCTTGGGAGGAAAGTCAGTTTGCAGAGCAGAAAGAGAGACGGTGCAGTCAGACATGGAAATCACCTGCTGTGTTTCTCTGAAGGCACAGCAGACACTTTCTCCAAAATAATGAGATTTAATTTAGATCTGAATACAAGAGAACACAAAGTTTTCTAACCTGGTTGTTATTCTGGAAAGAAATCAGAATCTGCTTTATTTTGCCTCTTGTTTCCAGTGTAGTGAACCAGTGTACTGTACCAGTATGCTGTACCAGTGTGCTGTGTGCTGTACCAGTGTGCTGTACCAGTGTACTGTACGAGTGTGTTGTACCAGTGTTCTGTACCAGTGTGCTGTACCAGTGTAGTGAACCAGTGTGCTGTGTGCTGTACCAGTATACTGTACCAGTGTACTGTACCAGTGTACTGAACCAGTGTGCTGTGTGCTGTACCAGTGTACTGTAGCAGTGTGCTGTACCAGTGTACCGTACTAGTGTGCTGTACCAGTGTGCTGTGTGCTGTACCAGTGTACTGTAACAGTGTGCTGTACCAGTGGTTGTGTACTGTACCAGTGTGCTGTACCAGTGTGTTGTACCAGTGTGCTGTGTGCTGTACCAGTATACTGAACCAGTGTACTGTACCAGTGTACTGTACCAGTGTGCTGTACCAGTGGCTGTGTACTGTACCAGTGTGCTGTACCAGTGGCTGTGTACTGTACCAGTGTGCTGTACCAGTGTGTTGTACCAGTGTGCTGTGTGCTGTACCAGTATACTGAACCAGTGTACTGTACCAGTGCAGTGAACCAGTGTGCTGTACCAGTGTGCTCTGTGCTGTACCAGTGTGCTATACCAGTGTAGTGAACCAGTGTACTGAACCAGTGTACTGTACCAGTGTAGTGAATCAGTGTGCTGTACCAGTGTGCTCTGTGCTGTACCAGTGTACTGTACCAGTGCACTGAACCAGTGTACTGTACCAGTGTAGTGAACCAGTGTACTGTACTAGTGTACTGTACCAGTGTACTGTACTAGTGTGTTGTACCAGTGTGCTGTACCAGTGTAGTGAACCAGTGTGCTGTACCAGTGTGCTGTGTGCTGTACCAGTGTACTGTACCAGTGTACTAAACCAGTGTACTGTACCAGTGTACTGAACCAGTGTGCTGTGTGCTGTACCAGTGTACTGTACCTGTGTAGTGAACCAGTGTACTGTACCAGTGTACTGTACCAGTGTGCTGTACCAGTGTACTGAACCAGTGTACTGTACCAGTGTATTGTACTAGTGTGCTGTACCAGTGGCTGTGTACTGTACCAGTGTACTGAACCAGTGTGCTGTACCAGTGGCTGTGTACTGTACCAGTGTGCTGTACCAGTGTACTGAACCAGTGTACTGTACCAGTGGCTGTGTACTGTACCAGTGTACTGTACCAGTGTACTGAACCAGTGTACTGTACCAGTGTAGTGAACCAGTGTGCTGTACCAGTGTGCTCTGTGCTGTACCAGTGCGCTGTACAAGTGTAGTGAACCAGTGTGCTGTACCAGTGTGCTCTGTGCTGTACCAATGTGCTGTACCAGTGTAGTGAACCAGTGTACTGAACCAGTGTACTGTACCAGTGTAGTGAACCAGTGTGCTGTACCAGTGTGCTCTGTACCAGTGTACTGTACCAGTGTAGTGAACCAGTGTACTGTACCAGTGTGCTGTACCAGTGTACTGTACTAGTGTGTTGTACCAGTGTGCTGTACCAGTGTAGTGAACCAGTGTGCTGTACCAGTGTGCTGTGTGCTGTACCAGTGTACTGTACCAGTGTACTAAACCAGTGTACTGTACCAGTGTACTGAACCAGTGTGCTGTGTGCTGTACCAGTGTACTGTACCTGTGTAGTGAACCAGTGTACTGTACCAGTGTGCTGTACCAGTGTACTGAACCAGTGTACTGAACCAGTGTACTGTACCAGTGTAGTGAACCAGTGTGCTGTACCAGTGTGCTGTACCAGTGTACTGTACCAGTGTGCTGTACCAGTGTACTGTACCAGTGTACTGTACTAGTGTGTTGTACCAGTGTGCTGTACCAGTGTAGTGAACCAGTGTGCTGTACCAGTGTGCTGTGTGCTGTACCAGTGTACTGTACCTGTGTAATGAACCAGTGTACTGTACCAGTGTACTGTACCAGTGTACTGTACCAGTGTACTGAACCAGTGTACTGTACTAGTGTGCTGTACCAGTGGCTGTGTAATGTACCAGTGTGCTGTACCAGTGTACTGAACCAGTGTACTGTACTAGTGTGCTGTACCAGTGGCTGTGTACTGTACCAGTGTACTGAACCAGTGTGCTGTACCAGTGGCTGTGTACTGTACCAGTGTACTGTACCAGTGTACTGTACAAGTGTACTGTACCAGTGTAGTGATCCAGTGTGCTGTACCAGTGTGCTCTGTGCTGTACCAGTGCACTGTACAAGTGTAGTGAACCAGTGTGCTGTACCAGTGTGCTCTGTGCTGTACCAATGTGCTGTACCAGTGTAGTGAACCAGTGTACTGAACCAGTGTACTGTACCAGTGTAGTGAACCAGTGTGCTGTACCAGTGTGCTCTGTACCAGTGTAGTGAACCAGTGTACTGTACCAGTGTACTGAACCAGTGTACTGTACCAGTGTAGTGAACCAGTGTGCTGTACCAGTGTGCTCTGTGCTGTACCAGTGCACTGTACAAGTGTAGTGAACCAGTGTGCTGTTCCAGTGTGCTCTGTGCTGTACCAATGTGCTGTACCAGTGTAGTGAGCCAGTGTACTGAACCAGTGTACTGTACCAGTGTAGTGAACCAGTGTGCTGTACCAGTGTGCTCTGTACCAGTGTACTGTACCAGTGTACTGTACCAGTGTACTGAACCAGTGTACTGTACCAGTGTGCTGTACCAGTGTACTGAACCAGTGTACTGTACCAGTGTACTGTACTAGTGTGCTGTACCAGTGGCTGTGTACTGTATCAGTGTACTGAACCAGTGTGCTGTACCAGTGGCTGTGTACTGTACCAGTGTGCTGTACCAGTGTACTGAACCAGTGTACTGTACCAGTGGCTGTGTACTGTACCAGTGTACTGTACCAGTGTACTGAACCAGTGTACTGTACCAGTGTAGTGAACCAGTGTGCTGTACCAGTGTGCTCTGTGCTGTACCAGTGCGCTGTACAAGTGTAGTGAACCAGTGTGCTGTACCAGTGTGCTCTGTGCTGTACCAATGTGCTGTACCAGTGTAGTGAACCAGTGTACTGAACCAGTGTACTGTACCAGTGTAGTGAACCAGTGTGCTGTACCAGTGTGCTCTGTACCAGTGTACTGTACCAGTGTAGTGAACCAGTGTACTGTACCAGTGTGCTGTACCAGTGTACTGTACCAGTGTGCTGTACCAGTGTACTGTACTAGTGTGTTGTACCAGTGTGCTGTACCAGTGTAGTGAACCAGTGTGCTGTACCAGTGTACTGTACCAGTGTACTGTACTAGTGTGTTCTACCAGTGTGCTGTACCAGTGTAGTGAACCAGTGTGCTGTACCAGTGTGCTGTGTGCTGTACCAGTGTACTGTACCTGTGTAGTGAACCAGTGTACTGTACCAGTGTACTGAACCAGTGTGCTGTGTGCTGTACCAGTGTACTGTACCTGTGTAGTGAACCAGTGTACTGTACCAGTGTGCTGTACCAGTGTACTGAACCAGTGTACTGAACCAGTGTACTGTACCAGTGTAGTGAACCAGTGTGCTGTACCAGTGTGCTGTACCAGTGTACTGTACCAGTGTGCTGTACCAGTGTACTGTACCAGTGTACTGTACTAGTGTGTTCTACCAGTGTGCTGTACCAGTGTAGTGAACCAGTGTGCTGTACCAGTGTGCTGTGTGCTGTACCAGTGTACTGTACCTGTGTAGTGAACCAGTGTACTGTACCAGTTTACTGTACCAGTGTACTGAACCAGTGTACTGTACTAGTGTACTGTACCAGTGTAGTGAACCAGTGTGCTGTACCAGTGTGCTCTGTGCTGTACCAGTGCACTGTACAAGTGTGGTGAACCAGTGTGCTGTTCCAGTGTGCTCTGTGCTGTACCAATGTGCTGTACCAGTGTAGTGAGCCAGTGTACTGAACCAGTGTACTGTACCAGTGTAGTGAACCAGTGTGCTGTACCAGTGTGCTCTGTACCAGTGTACTGTACAAGTGTACTGTACCAGTGTAGTGAACCAGTGTACTGTACCAGTGTGCTGTACCAGTGTACTGTACCAGTGTACTGTACCAGTGTACTGTACTAGTGTGTTGTACCAGTGTGCTGTACCAGTGTAGTGAACCAGTGTGCTGTACCAGTGTGCTGTGTGCTGTACCAGTGTACTGAACCACTGTACTAAACCAGTGTACTGTACCAGTGTACTGAACCAGTGTGCTATGTGCTGTACCAGTGTACTGTACCTGTGTAGTGAACCAGTGTACTGTACCAGTGTGCTGTACCAGTGTACTGTACCAGTGTGCTGTACCAGTGTACTGTACCAGTGTACTGTACTAGTGTGTTCTACCAGTGTGCTGTACCAGTGTAGTGAACCAGTGTGCTGTACCAGTGTGCTGTGTGCTGTACCAGTGTACTGTACCAGTGTACTAAACCAGTGTACTGTACCAGTGAACTGAACCAGTGTGCTGTGTGCTGTACCAGTGTGCTGTACCAGTGTACTGTACCAGTGTACTGTACTAGTGTGCTGTACCAGTGGCTGTGTACTGTACCAGTGTACTGAACCACTGTACTGAACCAGTGTACTGTACCAGTGTAGTGAACCAGTGTGCTGTACCAGTGTGCTCTGTGCTGTACCAGTGCGCTGTACCAGTGTAGTGAACCAGTGTGCTGTACCAGTGTGCTCTGTGCTGTACCAGTGTGCTGTACCAGTGTAGTGAACCAGTGTACTGAACCAGTGTACTGTACCAGTGTAGTGAACCAGTGTGCTGTACCAGTGTGCTCTGTGCTGTACCAGTGTACTGTACCAGTGTACTGAACCAGTGTACTGTACCAGTGTAGTGAACCAGTGTACTGTACCAGTGTGCTGCACCAGTGTACTGTACCAGTGTAGTGAACCAGTGTACTGTACCAGTGTGCTGCACCAGTGTACTGTACCAGTATAGTGAACCAGTGTACTGTACCAGTGTGCTGTACCAGTGTGCTGTGGGGTTTTGGAGGTTTGATCCAGTAAGAGTTTCTGATTAGAGAAGCAGCTTCAAGAGAAAAGTAAGACTCTGTACACTAAGGTCCAATGGACACATTTAATTATGAAGCCAAGCTTTCATTAAACATTTGCCTTGATAAGGTCAGACTGAGTTTTATTAGTGTCCGCAGCCTTTTTTTCTTCTTAAATCAGTATTAAACTCCTCACAGGTCCACTCAGTTCCTCAGAGCGAGACAGGACTCAGTCAGACTGGTTCAAACTGTTCTCAGTTTAAGCAGGTCAGGCGGTTTGTGGTCTGTGTGTCTGAATGGTCATGTGGTACGTCATAATCACCACAGGAATTATTTTTTGGAATCTGATTCCAGATGATGACCTTCTGTATATGTGTTGCCCTGTTACTACCACTGTTACTACTTCATTTTTTATTGTTGCTGCAGGAGGTGAAAATAGGACTTTCAATTATTTCTACACTCACTGGGTTCAAATTTTACCCAGTTTGGGTTCATACAGCTTAACTTTAACAATCTGTTATTTTGAGCCAGTGTTACACACAACTAGCTTTAGCTAAAAGCTGTCATAGATTTATTGTTTCTTGTACTAAACAATGTGAATATGACATCCAGAAGATAAACAATTTATTAACAATCAATATCAAACTGTGGCATGTCAGTTTAAAAACAGCGGAGTAGATCAGGTATGGAGTTGTGGGTCAGCCTAATACCCACTTGTACAACTGGGCCAACCTAAATGACTTTGAGAAGATATATTTTTTAAATTTTTTATATTTTTAATCACTAAACTAACTATTAAATTAACATATAAATACACAATAAAGACTAAAAAAATGTTTCCCTTTCTAAAAACTTAAGAGACAACAGTTATTAGGCTACTATCATATGTGAAGTCTGGACCAATCACAACAGGCCCTGGGGTTGTTCTATAGCAGATTTGGTTTTTCATGCGTTTTTATTCAAGTTTTATATGTCGGCTATAATAACACCAGTTTCCAGCTGTGTGGAATGCATCTATCAGCAGTTCAGAGTGAGATGTGTTTAAGTAGCGGCTGGAAGAGTTCAGAGACTGTAGGATCAATAACAAGGCTGATGAACATCATTGCTCATAAAGATCTTCCTCGTGTGGTGTTGTGATGATGATGGTGCAGAGCGCTGTCTAACAAGTCAGCTGGGTTGGGATCTGGTGACTGTGAAGGTCATAACATGATTCACATCATTTAATCCTCATCAAACCATTCATTGTCATACTGGAAGAGACCACTCCCATCAGGATAGACATGTTTCATCACAGGATAAAGCTGATCACTCACAACTACTTTGTATTGATTAGCAGTGACCCTTCCCTCTAAGGGGACAAGTGGACCCAAACCATGCCAGCATAACAGAGCCCCCAGACCCCCTCACGGTAGGGGTCCAGCACTCAGACCTGGACCAGTTTTTCCTTTAATGTGTCACCGTCTGCAGCTGTCACAGACCCAGGGAACCACATTGCACCCAAAACATTTGGGAAACTGGCAACATTAAAGAATGTTTGCTTTGTCTCCTAAATGTACCTATTTTTTAAATTTCCTCCTATTTTTTTTATTTTGGGGGGAATCTCATGAATCTGCCCACATGGCCCTGCTGATAGATGATTGTGAGAGCCCAGAGACATGCGCGATGGGTGTCTGGAAGGAGCTGAACATAAGAACCTGAAGTGTGGACATCAGTTTCATAATGCCAGGTACTGCATGACAGAGTCTATGTCATCCTTGATGTCATCGAGTAGAGCAAGGATCGTGTGACCTGGCAACCCGTTTCTGCAAATGATGTCGCTCTCACTTAAATCAAAAAGTGATATTTTATTTGAAATATCTGCTCTTAAGCAGGTCTGGCATGATGCTGCCTTTGCCCGGCTGCCATGATCACTAGAATGTCTGGGTGTCACAGCTCTTACAGACTGTATGTTCTTCAGTTATCACCAGTTTCAGCACACAGATTGGTCCATAATGACAACTGCAGAAAGCACCAAAGCCTCAAGGAGGGTGCATTCATGTGTTCACATACACATGCTCAGATTAACTCCTCTGATCCCACACAAAAATACACATTTACACATAAACATACAGATGAAACAACAGCAAACATCCACTCCACAACCAAAACATCCTGCTGCAAGAACAACATATTCATTACTAGCATGAGTCAGCACTCAGGAGATAAACATCCCATACACACAGAGACGGGCGGGGGGGCAAATTAAGAGTAACCAACACAATAGCCACACCATAGAAAATGACTGTGATAGTAATATGTTGGTTATATTAATAAACTGACTTACTTTAGTGTTCTTTGGTCTTCCTGAACACCAGCCTGTGTCGCTCATTTTGCAGGACAAGTTCTCTCTGACAGCAGTGAGGTCCAGCTGTGGTGTGCCAGGACCTCCATCAAGCCCATTTTCACCACTTTGTGGCTATTAGCTATAACTAACGTCCTAAAAGAAGAAAGCCGGGCAAGTTATATATAAGCAATAATTTAATTTTTAAATCAAAAAGACCAAACACGGTACTAAAGACCCTCCCTCCTAAAGGGAATCACCGACGCCGGTACACCACAACTCAAGCTGTAAGTATTAACTAGGACTGCAACCAACACGCACACTAAAAGCTGCCGAATGGCCAACCGGCACCATCTGCACATTTCTTCAGGTCTCCAAAACTGATGAGCGATGATGAACCACTCACTGCAGCTGTAAGGAGGAGGAAGGGCAGCACAGACACAGGAGGAAACAGAAACACCACGGCTGTAACAGCGAGCAGAAAGGTCTGTGGTGAGAAAGCAATGGATGACGGATGGATGAAGTATAAAGAGAACAAATGTCTCTACAAATCAAATCAGAGCTGCACAGACGACCAAAACCTGAAGTTTGTTTAGTTTTACAGACTTCACTCAGCTCCAGTTACAGTCCACATCACCCATCAGGATCTCATACAAACTCTCAGCTGTTTTCTTTCATTTTTCTTCTTCTTTAGCCTTTTCATGGCACACTGCATATTAACCATGGATGTATTAGTATCAGCAGCTGGTTGATTCTTCTTCTTCTTCTTCTTCTTTGGTTTAATGGTGAATTGCAATAAGGCAAAGTACTGTTGTATTACAGAGTCCTTATTCTTGTTATCAGTCGTGTGACTTGAACAAAGGTGAAGATATGTTTCAAAACAGAATTTCCAGAAGTGATTGTGAAGGTTGTTTTAAGGTGCATGTGTTTAATACCTTTATGTTCCAGCTGTCTCTCATTTACATATTCTGTACAAATAAAAATAACATGTTCCACAGTCTCTGACTGCATGTTTGGCCAGTTGATCCACTGCTTTTCCTTAAACTCCTGCAGGAGTTGGTATCCATAATAACTGTACATCCATCCCTAACCTGATCATTCTATACAAAGAATAAAGGATCCTGCCTACGTTTTGAAGTGGTATGTTGGAGACTAGCCAAGGCTGCGCTGGAGTCTGGCTGGTTGTCTCCATGCTTGTTTTGGTACAAAAACGCGATAATTGTGGTTCTCACAGTGTTGAGTTTGTTGTCTGTGTCATTACTCAGTCTGACGTCAGATTGTCAGAGACTAAAACATCGGAAACAATCTGTATGTGGTTTCAGCTTATCTTTAGGTTCATTATTTTGATAAAGGAGCAAGAAGGACAACAGAAGAAAACACAACACACACACACACACACACACACACACACACACTGGTCACTGTTACAGTCCTCCAACTGTATGAACCTTCCTGCCAAAGAGAAACCCTTAAACACAGAAACTCTCCCCGTCCATCTGTCCTCTCTCTCTCTCTCACACACACACACACACACAAGGAGCGGGGGTGTTTTTGGCCGCCTCCTCTGTTTGGCAGATAACAAAATGCCACATGGGTGTCACCGGCCTTTATAGTCTGGGAGAACAGAATTTCCATTTTAGTGACAGAGAGGAGGAAGAGGAGGAGGAGGAGCCGAGCTGGAAAAGCATCCGGACAGGCTGACAGAAGCAGATTGATGTGAGATGTAAGAAGATGCGACTGCAGCTTCCTCTTCAGAGCAACGACTGAACTGACCTCAACTGTTACTTTACGCAGCGTTTCATTGCTCACGGGGCATTTTTATGATCATAATGATAATAACCTTTATTTACACAGTAAGAAAAAATAAATAAATAAATAAAACGCCTTTTTGTAATCATAATAACAATATCTTTTATTTATATAGCAAGAAAAAGAGATTAAAACTAAATAAAATTTAGCCTTTAGCCTTTTTAGCGTGATTGAGTTCAGTTCATGGATGTTGAAAGATGTGTCGACTGACTGACTGTGTGAAGAATTTTTAAAAAATGAGTTCAGTATTAAGAAAAAGTATTTAATTAATTGTAAAAAAACAAACGAACAAAAAAAAAACAACCTGAAATCCAGCAATCAACTGTTTACCTCATGGTCAAAAAGATTCAGACTGAGGTGTGGACAGGGGTATCCAGGGGGAAGGCTTGGCAGAGGGAATGACGGCTGACTGGCAGGCTTGACAATCGGGCGAGGTGAGTATGCAGACGGGTCCTGCTGGAGAATAGCAGAACAGGTGTAAATCTTGGAGTTGGCAGGCAGGCAAACAAACTGACAGACAGGTTACAGACACTAGCTACAGAGCTGGAAGTGTGGCACATAGACAAACCAAGTATGGCACAGTGACCCGGCAGTGACTGGCTGTTGGTGCGAGGTTCTTGTAGTGAAGACATGGCTTGATGGCAGACAGGTGAACTGATTGTGGATAACAGGAGGGGGGTAAAGGGAGAAAGGAAACGAGCAAACAGAACAAACCAAAACACATCAAGCACAGCTCACTCAAACCAAAGACTGAAAATAACAAAAACACACTCACACACAACAGGCAGGCATCACAGCAGAAGTCCTAGAAGATGGCCGTGGACTGAAAAACCTCCCTCACCAGCAGGTCTGCTGTTTCCTTGGCAGAAGGTAGTTTGGACAGAGGCAGGAAATGGGCAAATTTACTGAAGCAGTCGACAACTGCAAATATGCCTCGTCTTACCGTCTGAGGCAAGCAGACCGGAAACAGAGTCTAGAGCCAGATGAGACCAGAGACGACAAGGTATGGGTAGAGGATGCAGTAGACCACTACTGGGCTGGTTCTGGGCACAGACAGGACAAGCAGAGACAAAACACTTGGTGTCTTCCTCCATTGATGGCCACCAAACCCATCTGCAGAGAAAGGCCAGAGTACGGGTTACACCAGGATCACAGGTAAGGTTATAAGAGTGGCCCCATAGAAGGACATGAGACCTTATAGAATCTGGGACAAACAGGCAACCTGGAGGGCTTTTACCTGTCGGGTTGAGTCTGCTGTGCGGCTTTCACTTCACTTTCAATCTCCCAAGTAAACAGCCGCGATGACACGTAGCTGGAATGATGGTGTCAGGGGTGGAAGAGTGTCTACCTGGCTTGACAAACGTTGACACACTTTTCAGACTGCAGAGACCGAAAAGCACAAGGATGTAGCTTGCCATCCTCTGAGGAATGTTGCGAGAGGATCGTTCCTACACCACTGTCTGAGGCGTTTACAAACTGCTTAGATGGATCCAGCTGGATGAGGATGGGTGCAGAGGTAAAATGGTTTTCTGAAAAGGCTGCTTCTGCCTCGGGAGACCACTGGAACTATCGGGAGGTTGAGGAGACGGCTGTTAGTGGGGGGCGCAATGTGGCTGCAGTTACGGATGAATCTCCTGTAGAAATTTGCAAGGAATCTTTGAAGGTGCTTGAATGTGCTGAACATGCACAGAGGGGTTTCTGGAAAAGAAATCAGGATATCATCCAAGTAGACAAACACAAAACGATCCAATGTGTCCGTAAGGATATTGTTTAGCAGATTCTGGAAGACTGCAGGGGCGTTGGTGAGACTGAACAGCATCACCATATATTCAATGTACTGAAGGGCCTCTTCCATTCATCTCCTTTACGGATCTGAACCAGGTGATAAGCATCGTGGGGGTCAAGACTGGTGAATCCTGTGACTCCCTGAAGAGAATCAAAAGCAGAATTCATAAGAAGCAGAGGATATTTGGTCTTTACTGTTTATGTTCTCTGTCAGTCCTCTGAAGTTGATGCATGGGCGGAAGGTTTTGTCCTCTTTATCCACAAAGAAGAAGCCGACACCGAGGGGTGAAGTAGAAGGGTGGATGATTCCTGCAAGGAGTCCTTGATGTATCTCTACTTCCCACTCAGGCTTGCAGAGTTTGTGGAGCCGGCCGCAGGGAAGTCGTGTGGGGCACCAAGTTGATAGCACATTCGTAAGGGTGGTGAGGAGGCAAAGAGAGGGCTTGCTGCTTACTAAAAACTGCCTGGAGGTGATGGTACTCAGGAGGGACCAGGCACAGGTCAGGGACCTGAGGAACCAGAACCTGACTGGAGACAGACAACAAAATAAGCAAAAGTGGAATATAATTAATCAGTGAAAGCTGAGTGTTACTAAAGGGACAAAGGCAACGCTTTAATATTCATAAGCAGTATGTAAACATTTGATAAATTGTTTTTAACTTTCTATTGTGGCAGAAAGGGGATGAGGGGATAGAGCAGTGCAGCCCTTTACGTCCTGGAAGTACAGGGAAGGGGAGTGGTTCAGGAGAGGGAGAGGAGGTAAATGAGACACACCTGTGAGCCGGGGGAAGGGGGGCGGGAAACTGACAATGCAGCCTGGAGGAGAGCTGAGAGGAGTGAGAGTGAGAGGGAGGGAGGAAATCAGTAAACTGAAGCTAGTTTCTGGACATCCACCAAACCTCTAAAAACAAAAACAGTGAGCTTTATAAACAGACAGTGGAAACAGTAAAAGAAAACCAGCCGGGACCATGGTGAACTATCCTGGTCTGAGGGAGGAGTGCTGATCCCTGGAGCGTTCCCTGACTGGGTTGGATCTGCTGAGACAGAAGCTAAGAGCTAAGTCTTCCTGCTTGTAACTCTCCAGGCTTCTCCTACTCTCTCCTCTTTAACCCTCAAACCCCCCCGCAATCAAACTGAACATACTCAACTGCCTTCGACCCCCCCTCCATAAAGGAACTGAATTTAAAGGTGATTGTGAAGGTGAAAAATGTGATTTCTGTTTCTTATATATAGTTTATAGTTTGGTTTAATATATGACCCTGTGTGCAATTGTGCAACAGATTTTGAGTTACTTGTTGTATTGAATGCTTGGTTTGTGTTGCTTATGAGTTGGTTTCAATAACGTTTGTTGATGAAGATTCTTTGGGTCAATGGTTGGTTTTTTGTGGCAAGGGTTGTAGGCTAACTGGGATTATCTTGCCAAGTTACTTGTGTATATTTATATACTTTCTTGCTCCTTAACAAGCGACAGGGTTCATTATTCTCCTGTCTGGCGCCCGACAATTTGCATTTTAAGTAACTATTTCAGTACCCTACACTATAATGTAGTTATAAACAGATATAAGGAAGTGTTGACGATGTATAACTTCTATGAAGACATGTTTTATATTATCATGGCTGTGTTTTAATATATTGTCATTCATGATCTGTTTAAAAAGCAGCAATCACTTATTATAATAAAATACCTTAATAAGCAGTTTGATGATTACAGCTACATTTTTAACCATTTATTGATTGTTCATATACTGCTTATGAATGCTAAATAGGGGGACATAAAGTAAGGTGTTACCATATTAAGATGCAAGGTATGAAAATGTAATATCATTTCCATTTAGAGACCTATGTGGTCTTATATTAAGACTAATATCTGGTTATGTGAAATTATGTTTTCACCTTTTTCAGTGGATATATACTACAAAGCTAGCTAAAGCTACATACATTCGGATAGGGTAGAATAACACAGTCATTATAACAAGCTAATAATGCTGCTGTAGCTGCTCCTACACCTGGAAACGTTACACCCACACAGATATATGCAACAACAGGCCCAATATATGTGATTTCTTTTGATGTGAAAGGGTTGGTATACTGCCGGTTTCACTGAGAATCAACACTCAGCCCTGAAGCTTTCTGCAGCATTTATCAGAAGCTAATGGTTTCTACCTGCTCAGGAGAAACAAACAAACAAACCGAACAGGTTCACCGTGAGCTGTAGACATGAAGATGCCGCTGCTGTCGGTTTGTTGTGGAGTCTTCTGTTACCCTGTTAAAATAATTTAATGCAGCTGCACTAAGTCTGAAGTCCCCTCCACTATAAAACGTGTTTCTTCTTGTTCCCACAGCTGGAAGTTGTTTGTTTTCACGTTCATCTGCTGAAGGAATCTCAGTTTAACACGTGAACCTACCAGCAGGATTCACGACTGATGTTTGAGTTATACTTCTGAAGGTTATTGATCTCTCTAATACTTACAAAGACAAAGTTTTAAGAAATAAACTCATCACTTAGTGAAGGTTTTTTTGTAATTCTTAAAAAAAATTGTCACAGTCTGTAAAAGTTGTTGTGTTTTACATCTATTATGCTCTGAAACTGTGCTTTTGTAAAACAGGAACCTGCTTCATGAAGGTGTTTGATGTGGATTTGCAGGTAAGTCAGACAGATTTAATGCAGCAGAAATGACCGTCAGGATAATAGATGCACAAAACAAAAGGTATTCAAAAACACCTGAAACACATCGATCAATCATGTTACAGCATCACTGACCGTCTACACCCCCCCCCCCCCCCCCCCCCGTGACATCACAGCTCCTTTAGAGCCAATCATAACACACATCAGCTCCTCCTAAACAATGAATGAAAGTGTGCAGTTATTGTTACACTGATCTGACTCTTTCCTTCTCTTCCTCCTCTTATTCTCACTGTGTTGGAACATTTGGACCTAAAATCTTCTTCATTCTTTTGGGACATTTGTGGAAACTAAAGGAAAAGCTTGTTTACTGATTCATTTTTAAATTTAAAATTATAGCAGTTTTTAATTTAGAAATTATTCCTTTTGCTAGTAAAGTAGATCAATTATTAAATCAAATTATAAATCCATTATTCACTATTAAAATATTAATTTAATAAATAATTGTAGTTTTGTTCATGATATGATTCGTTTATATTGTCTTTTATCTCAGTGAGGTTTTCCTGGTAAAATAAAGGTTAATAAAACAAATAAATAAATAAATAATCTGCTGGATTTTGCACATTTTAAAACAATAAACACAAGTCTTATAATTGCTTTTTGATGACTTGTTTAAAACAACCTGAACCATTTTTACAAGTCAGCTAAATGTGGTTTTTATTCACTAATATTCTCACAATCAAACCATCCGACCGGCAGTGACAAGAAAACCAGAACAGAGAGGAGACGGGAGGGATGGGGAGAGGTAAAAATAGAGGAGGAGGGGGGGAAGCATGGAGGTAAAGAAGAAGGGAGGGGCAGGAGGTGTCAGGGGAATACAGAGAGAGAGAGGCTGATGTCATCTCTGTGAAGCAGCCAATCAGAGAGCAGCAGGGAGGAGAGGAGGGAGGGAGGAGAGGCAGAGCTCGAAGGGTGTGTTTCATGTTCCACTGCAGCATCAGTGCAAGAAAAGAGACCAGAAGAGACACGACTACGAAATACAGACAGAGAATTACAGACAGAGAACTACAGACAGAGAAATACAGACAGAGAAATACAGACAGAGAGAGGAGAGACGGGATAACAGAAAAGAGGAGACAAACACCTGCAGAGGTAAGACAAAAACAAAAGCATCTCACCACACTGCGTGTGTGTGTTTCCATGCATGAATGTGTGTGTGTGTGTGTGTGTGTGTGTGGTAGATGTGGGCTGTAATGATGTCTTACATAATACAATGGCAGGTATGAACCACTGTACTGTGAGATCTGTGTGTGTGTCACTAAACATACATGCGTGTGTGTGTGTGTGTGTGTGTGTGTGTGTGTGTGTGTGTGTGTGTGTGTGTGTGTGTGTGTGTGTCAGCACCTTTGGACTTAACAAACGTACCAAACAGGAGCAGTGATCCATGCTTTTCTGCAGACAAACAGGTTGTGTGCGGGTGAATCAGGGAGTGTCTGATTGACCTGATCCAGCTTTTTATGTGTGATGTCATCTGCAGCAGCGTGTTTTTATGAATATTGAATGAAATGCTGCACTATACAACATTATATTGTTCAATAATGCATGACTGGCATGTAGCTTCTTTCTTTGACTGCTGTCAGCTACGATTGAACTCTTTTTTCTTCTTGGTGTTGCAAATAAAATCACCGGCTTGAACAGCAACATGTGCGTCGCCGCTCAACAGAACATTAGGTGGAGTTTTCTGACTTCAGCTGTCAGGTCTGATGATTTCCTGTCTGAAGTGTTTCCCATGAACACAGACAAACCTACAAAGAGTTTCATTTCACTTTGTCTCTTCAACTCCCAGCTGTGTTTGTCACCAGGTTTCTGTTTGCTCTGAAATTCCTCGTTTCACTCGTAGCAACATCACATGTCTGCCTCTGTGTCTGTCGTTTGCATTGTGGGGTTTTCTCTCTGTCATTGCTCTGGCAGAGGATCGCCTCAAATTAGGCCAAAACCTGAGAAGAGCAGGAGGACTGAAGGAGGACTGAAGGAGGACTGAAGGAGGACTGAAGGAGGACTGAAGGAGGAGAGGGAAAGCTGATAAGCAGGCGAGAGAAAGGAGGAGATATTAGTGAGGCTGGCAGGGTTTATCAAAAGGGAGGAGAAACGATTCAGACCAGGAGGAAACGAGAAAGGGAAATGAAAAGAAAGTCTGGACTTGGAAGAGAAGGAGAGAGGAGGATGAGGAAGAGGGGGAGGAAGAGGAGGAGGAAGAGGCGGAGGGGGAGGAGGAGGAGGAGGGAAAGTTAGAATTATGGGTGGATTTTTTTTAGTCTAATTTTCTTTCTTTCTTCCTCTCATACTTGGCAGTTGTCAGGTTGACTGAAACCATCTGGTTGGATTTCATATCAACTGTTTTGTACTGAACAACCTTCAGACTGACGGACGCGATGACGACAGCAGCTCAAAATAAACAGGAATTCTTTAAACAATAGTTTGATTTTACACAGAAGTGATTCTGTGAGCTGTACAATAGTTTAAATATACATATTTATGGCTGCAGTCATGATCTTGTGCTGACTTCGTGTCCCAGACACAAAGTCAGCGTCTTCACCAGCTGGTGACACGTTTAGAAGACAGAAATACAAATACTAGCAATGTTCTGTCAGCTAGTCATTGTTCATTAACTACGATCAGTTGTTATTCTGCTTTATTGGTCACATTTCCAAACACTATGTTTCCATTTTAATGTTATAGAAGCATTGAGGATGAATTGATGAGTTTGCTGATTGTAATGCTATCTCAGGTTACAAGTTTGGCTGGGAAATGCTAATAAAAGCACTATCGCTAATGTTAGCCTACACCCTGATATAGTAGCATCTAGAGCTGCAGCAATTTGTCAATTAATCAATTGGTGGATTGACAGAAAATGAACGGGCATCTATTTTGATAATCTAATAATTTTAGTCATTTTTTAAAGAAACATTTTCTGGTATCAGTTTCCTGAATGTGAAAATTTTAAGCTTCTATGTACCATATGTGACAGTAGTGTATACAGTAGGTCACACAGTAGGGTATACATTAGGGTATACAGTAGGTCACACAGTAGGTTATACAGTAGGTTATACAGTAGGTCACACAGTAGGGTATACATTAGATTATACAGTAGATTACACAGTAGGGTATACATTAGATTATACAGTAGATTATACAGTAGGGTATACATTAGGTTATACATTATACAGTAGGGTATACATTAGGGTGCACAGTAGGTTATACAGTAGGGTATACATTAGGGTATACAGTAGGTTATATTGTAGGTTATACAATAGGGTATACATTAGGGTATACAGTAGGTTATACAGTAGGGTATACATTAGGGTATACAGTAGGTTATACAGTAGGTTACACAGTAGGTTATACAGTAGGTTATACAGTAGGGTATACAGTAGGTTATACAGTAGGGTATATTGTAGGTTATACAATAGGGTATACATTAGGGTATACAGTAGGTTATACAGTAGGGTATATTGTAGGTTATACAATAGGGTATACATTAGGGTATACAGTAGGTTATACAGTAGATTATACAGTAGGTTACACAGTAGGTTATATTGTAGGTTATACAATAGGGTATACATTAGGGTATACAGTAGGTTATACAGTAGGGTATACATTAGGGTATACAGTAGGTTATACAGTAGGTTACACAGTAGGTTATACAGTAGGTTATACAGTAGGGTATACAGTAGGTTATACAGTAGGGTATACAGTACGTTATACAGTAGGTTATACAGTAGGGTATACAGTAGGTTATACAGTAGGGTATACAGTACGTTATACAGTAGGTTATACAGTAGATTATACAGTAGGTTATACAATAGGTTATACATTATACAGTAGGGTATACAGTAGGTTATACAGTAGGGTATACAGTACGTTATACAGTAGGTTATACAGTAGGGTATACAGTAGGTTATACAGTAGGGTATACAGTACGTTATACAGTAGGTTATACAGTAGATTATACAGTAGGTTATACAATAGGTTATACATTATACAGTAGGTTATACAGTACGTTATACAGTAGGTTATACAGTAGGGTATATTGTAGGTTATACAATAGGGTATACATTAGGGTATACAGTAGGTTATACAGTAGGGTATATTGTAGGTTATACAATAGGGTATACATTAGGGTATACAGTAGGTTATACAGTAGATTATACAGTAGGTTACACAGTAGGTTATATTGTAGGTTATACAATAGGGTATACATTAGGGTATACAGTAGGTTATACAGTAGGGTATACATTAGGGTATACAGTAGGTTATACAGTAGGTTACACAGTAGGTTATACAGTAGGTTATACAGTAGGGTATACAGTAGGTTATACAGTAGGGTATACAGTACGTTATACAGTAGGTTATACAGTAGGGTATACAGTAGGTTATACAGTAGGGTATACAGTACGTTATACAGTAGGTTATACAGTAGATTATACAGTAGGTTATACAATAGGTTATACATTATACAGTAGGGTATACAGTAGGTTACACAGTAGGGTATACATTAGGGTATACAGTAGGTTATACAGTAGGTTACACAGTAGGTTATACAGTAGGTTATACAGTAGGGTATACAGTACGTTACACAGTAGGTTATACAGTAGGTTATACAGTAGGGTATACAGTACGTTATACAGTAGGTTATACAGTAGGGTATACAGTAGGTTATACAGTAGGGTATACAGTAGGTTATACAGTAGGTTATACAGTAGGGTATACAGTAGATTATATAGTAGGGTATACAGTAGGATATATAGTAGATTATACAGTAGGGTATACAGTAGGATATATAGTAGGTTATACAGTAGGGTATACAGTAGGTTATACAATAGTGTACGCAGTAGGTTATACAGTAGGTTATACAGTAGGGTATACAGTAGGGTATACAGTAGATTATACAGTAGGGTATACAGTAGGTTATACATTATACAGTAGGGTATAAAGTAGATTATACAGTAGGTTATACAGTAGGTTATACAGTAGAGTATACAGTAGGTTATACATTATACAGTAGGGTATACAGTAGGTTATACAGTAGGGTATACAGTAGGGTATACAGTAGATTATACAGTAGGGTATACAGTAGGTTATACATTATACAGTAGGGTATACAGTAGATTATACAGTAGGTTATACAGTAGGTTATACAGTAGAGTATACAGTAGGTTATACATTATACAGTAGGGTATACAGTAGGTTATACAGTAGATTATACAGTAGGTTATACAGTAGGTTATACAGTAGAGTATACAGTAGGTTATACATTATACAGTAGGGTATACAGTAGGTTATACAGTAGGTTATACAGTAGAGTATACAGTAGGGTATACAGTAGATTATACAGTAGGTTATACATTATACAGTAGGGTATACAGTAGATTATACAGTAGGTTATACATTATACAGTAGGGTATACAGTAGATTATACAGTAGGTTATACATTATACAGTATGGTATACAGTAGGGTATACAGTAGGTTATACATTATACAGTATGGTATACAGTAGATTATACAGTAGGTTATACATTATACAGTATGGTATACAGTAGGGTATACAGTAGATTATACAGTAGGTTATACATTATACAGTAGGGTATACAGTAGATTATACAGTAGGTTATACATTATACAGTATGGTATACAGTAGGGTATACAGTAGGTTATACAGTAGATTATACAGTAGGTTATACAGTAGATTATACAGTAGGTTATACATTATACAGTATGGTATACAGTAGGGTATACAGTAGGTTATACAGTAGATTATACAGTAGGTTATACATTATATTATACAGTAGATTATACAGTAGGTTATACAGTAGATTATACAGTGGGTTATACAGTAGGGTATACAGTAGATTATACAGTAGGTTATACAGTATGTTATACAGTAGATTATACAGTGGGGTATACAGTAGGGTATATAGTAGGGTATACAATAGGGTATACAGTAGATTATACAGTAGGTTATACAGTAGGTTATACAGTAGAGTATACAGTAGATTATACAGTAGGGTATACAGTAGAGTATACAGTAGGTTATACAGTAGGGTATACAGTAGGATATATAGTAGGTTATACAGTAGGGTATACAGTAGATTATATAGTAGGGTATACAGTAGGATATATAGTAGATTATACAGTAGGGTATACAGTAGGATATATAGTAGGTTATACAGTAGGGTATACAGTAGGTTATACAATAGTGTACGCAGTAGGTTATACAGTAGGTTATACAGTAGGGTATACAGTAGGATATATAGTAGGTTATACAGTAGGGTATACAGTAGGTTATACAATAGTGTACGCAGTAGGTTATACAGTAGGTTATACAGTAGGGTATACAGTAGGATATATAGTAGGTTATACAGTAGGGTATACAGTAGGTTATACAGTAGGTTATACAGTAGGTTATACAGTAGGGTAATCAGTAGGTTATACAGTAGGTTATACAGTAGGGTATACAGTAGGGTAATCAGTAGGTTATACAGTAGGTTATACAGTAGGGTATACAGTAGGGTAATCAGTAGGTTATACAGTAGGGTATACAGTAGGTTATACAATAGTGTATATAGTAGGTTATACAGTAGGGTATACAGTAGGGTAATCAGTAGGTTATACAGTAGGGTATACAGTAGGTTATACAGTAGGATATATAGTAGGTTATACAGTAGGGTATACAGTAGGTTATACAATAGTGTACGCAGTAGGTTATACAGTAGGGTATATAGTAGTTTATAATGTGGGTCTGTGGGGAAAACTGGTATTATAGGAGCAGTTTCAGTTTCTGGGTTTCATGATCACAGTTCTGAAACAAAAAATTGAACAGTTTCATTTTTGAGGGCATGAATGTGATGAAAAGTCACTTTAGTGTAAAATTATTGGCTTTGACGAGTTCTTATTGATCACATAACTGACATTGGAAGGAGCATCATTAACACTGCAGTCTGAGGTTTATGATGATTGTTTACAGTGAAACCTTTTAAATTCATGTTTCAGTAAACACGTGAGGGACGGTGGCATGTGGAACGCTTTCAGTGGTTCACTGACTGTAAGCATCACTCAGAACCTACATCTATACGACTGTGGTCGCAGTGAAAGGACAACAGGACTTTCTCTAGTTCTGGATCTATAAAGTCAATAAAAGTCTGAGGAGAAAGGTTGAAGATGCAGTTTGGAGCCAGACTAAAAGGTCTGAGCAGCAGGACGGCGGGTCAGATGGAGGTCTGGGCCCAGAAGATTAGATTATCTGATTTTTGCTTCATCTCAGTTCCTCTCTGTCTCTGCTTCTTCCTGTACGTCTCATCCATCTTCATCCATCTCTCTCATGCCCCCCCCCCCCCCCCCCCCCCTTCTGATCTGATCCATCTTTACTCTCTTCTGGCCTTTCGTTCCCTTTCTGTCCCTCATTTTTTCCATTTGTCCTCCACACAATGAGGCCTTTGTGTTGAGAAGCAGGAGGAATGCCCCCACTTTCTTTTCCCTTCTTCGTCTTCCTCTCAGCTCCTCTTCCTCCTTCAAACCTTCTGTGTGTGTGTGTGTGTGGTGGTCGGGGGTGCGTCCATTAGCTCGGATTAGTGACTGTAGGAGGGTTTTAACAGTCCCTCTGTGTTTAGGACTTTAATCTCCTCAGAAACAGCTAATCTAACGTCAGACAAACACACACACACACGTGCACGCACACACATACGCAAACAAACACACACACACTCAAGTAGGCACACACACGCACACTTACGAACACATGCACACACACACACACACACACACACACACATATACATACATAGAACACATAAACATGCACACACACACATGCACACACACACATGCACACATACACACATACATAAAAGACACACACACACCACATTCTAGCAAATATGTGACTCTGTTTCTCAAGCAGGACAAGAGTCCATTCATGATGCGACCACAAAAACAGAGGACACTTTATCAGCAGAATATCTGACAAACATCACATGGAGCTCAACATGTCTGACAGTAACACACAGTACAGACCATCTGACTGACAGTAACAGACAGTACAGACCATCTGACTGACAGTAACACACAGTACAGACCATCTGAGTGACAGTAACACACAGTACAGACCATCTGAGTGACAGTAACATACAGTACAGACCATCTGAGTGACAGTAACACACAGTACAGACCATCTGACTGACAGTAACACACATTACAGACCATCTGACTGACAGTAACACACAGTACAGACCAGCTGACTGCTAGTAACACACAGTACAGACCATCTGACTGCCAGTAACACACAGTACAGACCATGTGACTGACAGTAACACACAGTACAGACCATCTGAGTGACAGTAACACACAGTACAGACCATCTGACTGACAGTAACAGACAGTACAGACCAGATGACTGACAGTAACAGACAGTACAGACCATCTGAGTGACAGTAACACACAGTACAGACCATCTGACTGACAGTAACACACAGTACAGACCAGATGACTGACAGTAACAGACAGTACAGACCAGATGACTGACAGTAACAGACAGTACAGACCATCTGAGTGACAGTAACAGACAGTACAGACCAGATGACTGACAGTAACAGACAGTACAGACCAGATGACTGACAGTAACACACAGTACAGACCATCTGACTGACAGTAACAGACAGTACAGACCATCTGACTGACAGTAACACACAGTACAGACCATCTGACTGACAGTAACAGACAGTACAGACCAGATGACCGACAG
Source organism: Thunnus maccoyii (assembly GCF_910596095.1). Taxonomy (NCBI): domain Eukaryota; kingdom Metazoa; phylum Chordata; class Actinopteri; order Scombriformes; family Scombridae; genus Thunnus; species Thunnus maccoyii. Next base: position 35,459,724 of record NC_056536.1, read on the forward strand.
TAACACACAGTACAGACCATCTGACTGACAGTAACACACAGTACAGACCAGATGACTGACAGTAACAGACAGTACAGACCAGATGACTGACAGTAACACACAGTACAGACCATCTGACTGACAGTAACACACAGTACAGACCAGATGACTGACAGTAACACACAGTACAGACCATCTGACTGACAGTAACACACAGCACAGACCATCTGAGTGACAGTAACAGACAGTACAGACCAGATGACTGACAGTAACACACAGTACAGACCAGATGACTGACAGTAACACACAGTACAGACCATCTGACTGACAGTAACAGACAGTACAGACCAGATGACTGACAGTAACACACAGTACAGACCATCTGACTGACAGTAACACACAGTACAGACCAGATGACTGACAGTAACAGACAGTACAGACCAGATGACTGACAGTAACACACAGTACAGACCAGATGACTGACAGTAACACACAGTACAGACCAGATGACTGACAGTAACACACAGTACAGACCAGATGACTGACAGTAACAGACAGTACAGACCATCTGACTGACAGTAACAGACAGTACAGACCATCTGGCTGACAGTAACATACAGTACAGACCACCTGAGTGACAGTAACACACAGTACAGACCATCTGACTGACAGTAACACACATTACAGACCATCTGACTGACAGTAACACACAGTACAGACCATCTGACTGACAGTAACACACAGTACAGACCATCTGAGTGACAGTAACACACAGTACAGACCATCTGACTGACAGTAACAGACAGTACAGACCAGATGACTGACAGTAACACACAGTACAGACCATCTGAGTGACAGTAACACACAGTACAGACCATCTGACTAACAGTAACAGACAGTACAGACCAGATGACTGACAGTAACAGACAGTACAGACCAGATGACTGACAGTAACAGACAGTACAGACCATCTGAGTGACAGTAACAGACAGTACAGACCAGATGACTGACAGTAACACACAGTACAGACCATCTGACTGACAGTAACACACAGTACAGACCAGATGACTGACAGGAACACACAGTACAGACCATCTGAGTGACAGTAACAGACAGTACAGACCATCTGAGTGACAGTAACAGACAGTACAGACCAGATGACTGACAGTAACACACAGTACAGACCATCTGACTGACAGTAACACACAGTACAGACCAGATGACTGACAGTAACACACAGTACAGACCATCTGAGTGACAGTAACACACAGTACAGACCATCTGAGTGACAGTAACAGACAGTACAGACCAGATGACTGACAGTAACAGACAGTACAGACCAGATGACTGACAGTAACACACAGTACAGACCAGATGACTGACAGTAACAGACAGTACAGACCAGATGACTGACAGTAACACACAGTACAGACCATCTGAGTGACAGTAACACACAGTACAGACCATCTGACTGACAGTAACAGACAGTACAGACCATCTGACTGACAGTAACACACAGTACAGACCATCTGACTGACAGTAACAGACAGTACAGACCAGATGACTGACAGTAACACACAGTACAGACCAGATGACTGACAGTAACACACAGTACAGACCATCTGACTGACAGTAACACACAGTACAGACCATCTGAGTGACAGTAACAGACAGTACAGACCAGATGACTGACAGTAACACACAGTACAGACCAGATGACTGACAGTAACAGACAGTACAGACCAGATGACTGACAGTAACACAGTACAGACCAGATGACTGACAGTAACACACAGTACAGACCATCTGACTGACAGTAACACACAGTACAGACCAGATGACTGACAGTAACACACAGTACAGACCAGATGACTGACAGTAACAGACAGTACAGACCAGATGACTGACAGTAACACACAGTACAGACCATCTGAGTGACAGTAACACACAGTACAGACCATCTGACTGACAGTAACAGACAGTACAGACCAGATGACTGACAGTAACAGACAGTACAGACCAGATGACTGACAGTAACACACAGTACAGACCATCTGAGTGACAGTAACAGACAGTACAGACCAGATGACTGACAGTAACACACAGTACAGACCATCTGACTGACAGTAACACACAGTACAGACCAGATGACTGACAGTAACACACAGTACAGACCATCTGAGTGACAGTAACAGACAGTACAGACCATCTGAGTGACAGTAACAGACAGTACAGACCAGATGACTGACAGTAACAGACAGTACAGACCAGATGACTGACAGTAACACACAGTACAGACCATCTGAGTGACAGTAACACACAGTACAGACCATCTGACTGACAGTAACAGACAGTACAGACCATCTGACTGACAGTAACACACAGTACAGACCATCTGACTGACAGTAACAGACAGTACAGACCAGATGACTGACAGTAACACACAGTACAGACCATCTGACTGACAGTAACACACAGTACAGACCAGATGACTGACAGTAACAGACAGTACAGACCAGATGACTGACAGTAACACACAGTACAGACCATCTGAGTGACAGTAACACACAGTACAGACCATCTGAGTGACAGTAACAGACAGTACAGACCATCTGACTGACAGTAACACACAGTACAGACCATCTGACTGACAGTAACAGACAGTACAGACCAGATGACTGACAGTAACACACAGTACAGACCATCTGACTGACAGTAACACACAGTACAGACCAGATGACTGACAGTAACAGACAGTACAGACCAGATGACTGACAGTAACACACAGTACAGACCAGATGACTGACAGTAACACACAGTACAGACCATCTGACTGACAGTAACACACAGTACAGACCATCTGAGTGACAGTAACAGACAGTACAGACCAGATGACTGACAGTAACACACAGTACAGACCAGATGACTGACAGTAACAGACAGTACAGACCAGATGACTGACAGTAACACACAGTACAGACCAGATGACTGACAGTAACACACAGTACAGACCATCTGACTGACAGTAACAGACAGTACAGACCAGATGACTGACAGTAACACACAGTACAGACCAGATGACTGACAGTAACACACAGTACAGACCAGATGACTGACAGTAACACACAGTACAGACCAGATGACTGACAGTAACAGACAGTACAGACCAGATGACTGACAGTAACACAGTACAGACCAGATGACTGACAGTAACACACAGTACAGACCATCTGACTGACAGTAACACACAGTACAGACCATCTGACTGACAGTAACAGACAGTACAGACCAGATGACTGACAGTAACACACAGTACAGACCATCTGACTGACAGTAACACACAGTACAGACCAGATGACTGACAGTAACACACAGTACAGACCATCTGACTGACAGTAACAGACAGTACAGACCATCTGACTGACAGTAACACACAGTACAGACCAGATGACTGACAGTAACAGACAGTACAGACCATCTGACTGACAGTAACAGACAGTACAGACCATCTGACTGACAGTAACACACAGTACAGACCAGATGACTGACAGTAACAGACAGTACAGACCAGATGACTGACAGTAACACACAGTACAGACCAGATGACTGACAGTAACACACAGTACAGACCATCTGACTGACAGTAACAGACAGTACAGACCAGATGACTGACAGTAACACACAGTACAGACCATCTGACTGACAGTAACACACAGTACAGACCATCTGACTGACAGTAACAGACAGTACAGACCAGATGACTGACAGTAACACACAGTACAGACCATCTGACTGACAGTAACACACAGTATAGACCATCTGACTGACAGTAACACACAGTACAGACCAGATGACTGACAGTAACAGACAGTACAGACCATCTGACTGACAGTAACAGACAGTACAGACCATCTGACTGACAGTAACACACAGTACAGACCATCTGACTGACAGTAACATACAGTACAGACCATCTGACTGACAGTAACAGACAGTACAGACCATCTGAGTGACAGTAACAGACAGTACAGACCAGATGACTGACAGTAACACACAGTACAGACCATCTGACTGACAGTAACACACAGTACAGACCATCTGAGTGACAGTAACAGACAGTACAGACCAGATGACTGACAGTAACACACAGTACAGACCAGATGACTGACAGTAACACACAGTACAGACCATCTGAGTGACAGTAACACACAGTACAGACCATCTGACTGACAGTAACAGACAGTACAGACCAGATGACTGACAGTAACACACAGTACAGACCATCTGACTGACAGTAACACACAGTACAGACCATCTGAGTGACAGTAACACACAGTACAGACCATCTGACTGACAGTAACAGACAGTACAGACCATCTGACTGACA